>NW_006159428.1:4838798-4854647 GCF_000334495.1 Tupaia belangeri chinensis
GCTGATTCTATTAGGTTTTCAAAAAACACTCTTACCTAAAAACAGTAATAAATTTTCTTATTCTTTTATTTTTATATTTCTAATTTCTTTTTCTTGTCTAATTTTGTTAAATAATAGTGGTGATAGTATCTTTGTCTCATCAGCAAGAATGCTGTTCTTGTTTCACCAGTAATTTTGATGCCAGTTTTTGATTAACATGGATTATAGATGGATGAAAGGGTAGGTGGATGGATGCATGGATGATTTGATAATGATATAGAGATATTTATTTTATATAGAAACTATCTACAAAATTCTTTAACTGTTTTTTTTTAATAAAAGATGAATTAAGATAAGTACCTTTTCTAGATCTTTGGAGAAAATCATGTTTTTCCTTAAATCTGTAAGTGTTACCATTTATAGTAATATATTGCCTAATACCAATCCATCTTTGTATTTCTAAAATAATCTCTACCTAACCATAAAGTTTCATTATTTCAATGTGTTGCTAGATTCTGGTTACTGCTATTTTACATGCACAGGACTTGTACATTAGTATGCATAAGTTCTATGGGGCTGTAGTTTTCTCTTTTCTTTTTCATGTAGTGCTTTTTCAACTTTTGGTATCAATATCGTACAGATATCATATTAAAAATTGGGAAGATTTTCTTATCCTTTGTCTTAGAGAAGAGTAAATTCTGTAAGAACAAGATGCTCTTTAATAATATGGTAAAATCTCCAGCAGGATTTATTGATTGTTTACTCTGCATCAAATACTGTGCTTGGACACCAAAATAGAGATAAGTGAGAGAGGATTCCTACATTTAAGGAACTAATGGTCTAATGGAGGCAACAAACATGTCAATAATATAAAAAGTGGTTATGGGCTTCTGTAGTAAGTTGTGTAGGAGATACTATGAGAATATAAAGAATAGTTTCATAAAGAAACAGTGAATTATGGACAACCAAGCTTAGCATTTCTCATGAGAAAAGCAAGCATAAGCCCAAAAAGGATGATTCCAGAATTTCTGGTCCCAAATTTTCCTCTGGCTGATGAACTTCCTTTAATGAGAGACTGAAACCTTCTTTATTTTTAAAAGTTCATTTATTTATTTTATAATTTCTGATTTACATTTAATTGTACATCTTTGTGGGATACAATATGTTTGGTTTTTTTTTTAGAGGTTTTTGCTATAGGGCATGTGCGTTCACGAGACAGAGAGAGACAGAGAGACAGAAAGTAAGAAATCACCCCTCAGGGGGGATGGCCACGCCACAATCCCTTCTCCTCCATTCTCCTCTCAGGATCTTGGGTACACACTTACACATGCCTGGTGTGAATTTTAAGCCATTGGGTCCGGGACTCGAACTGTGGTTGACTACATGAGAGTTCAGCAACATAGCCATTACGCTAACTGCTGGTCCCAAAATATGGTTTTTCAAAGCACACATACAGTGTGTGATAATCAAGTCAAGGATATTAAAATATTCATTATCTTCAGCAAAGAACATTACATTCTGTTGTGTACCTTTGACATTCTTTATACTAGTTTGTTTTTGTTTGGGGGGTTGGGAGGTGGTTATATATTAAATTGGTAATGCCATTTTTTACTCAGCCTGTAATCTATTCACCTTGTTTATATATATCCTTTTATCTATTGATTGATTTTTGCTGATCCACTTGCCACTTACTCCAACCCTCCTCCCTCCTATGCAGTCTTTGATATCTATTGTTGCCCTCTACTTGTATACAACTGAGTCTCTTGATTTTTGCCATAGTATGTGGCCATTTGGTGTATATTAAGTGGGTACATGCAGTATTTTTGCCTGACTTATTTCACTTAGCATTTTATCTTCTAGATCTGTTCACATTGTGTACAATAGGAGGATCTCATTATTCTTCCTGAGTAATATTCCATTGTGTATGTGTGCTATATTTTCTTAATTCAATCATTGTTTGTTGGAAACTAATGAACATGGATGTGCAAAACCTTCTTTTTTTCACATCTGAAATATTTTGTGGCTTAAAATACAGCTAACACTTGGGAGACATGAAATTCTCATTTAATGTTATACCTGAAAGCAGTAAAGCAGTGATTTATGGACATCTCCTGAAGATAATTTTGGTACAGAAAAAGAATAGAGATTTTTAGACCCACAGGTCCACGAACAGATGAATGAGGATGTCTCAAAAAAGCAGGGTTTTCAGAGGTCAGCTTTGTCAAATTCACTCATTAGTCTGAGTCTACCCAGGACACAGTCAATGAGCAGAATAGCTCATCTCTTCACAAGTCTCTTTCTTTCTCTATTTGTTCATTTGTATTGAATAATTGTACACATACACAAAAGCATACAATTAAAAAGTGGATAGCTTGATTAACTTTTACAAATTAGACATAATCATGTAGCCATCAACCTCCTCAACTACCCTCCAAGGGATACTATTCTGACTTCCACTATCATGAATCACTTTGCTTATTTTTAAAAATTTTATCAGAGGGTGCATACACACACAAGCAAGAGAGAGAGAGAGAAAGAGAGGGAGAGAGAGTAAAAAGTACCCACACACACACGGGGAGAGTCTTTTCTTCTATCTCTCCTCATTTTGGGATTTGGGGCATGCAACAACATGCCCAGTGTGTTTTTTCAAGCCACTAGGTCCAGGACTAGAATTGCAGAGCCTGTCATGTAGGATCTAGTCACCCCAACCAACATGCAACTGACTAGACACAGTTTGCTTATTTTTAAATTTATTTTCTTATTAACTTTATTATTTATATATTCAATTGCTATACATAATTTAGCTTGTATAGAGAATTTACCTAATATGAAATACATCCCACACCAGTCCAGTTGAGAATACTATACACATCATCACCAACAGGTAATAAACCATTTCGGTGTCCCATGAATGTCTTACCTCTCTATTTTTTCCCTAATTACCTTCCCTACATTCTTCCCCTCTTCCATCCTCCTTCCACACTGTCTCCGGTGTCCATAACTATTTTCAATGCTTTTATGTCCTCCAATCTTTCAGTCTCTACCATAGAATGCAGACAGTCATTATATGTTAAATGGAAACATACAATGACTCTCTTTCATAGCCTGACTTGATTTACTCAGCAATAAATCTTCCATATTAATCCACTTTCTATCAAATGCTAGGGACTTGTTTTTTATAGCTGAATAGTATTCCATGGAGTATATGTACCACACTTTTATGATCCATTTATCTGTTCATGGACATTTGGGTTGGTTCCATGCCTTCACCTTTGTGACTAATGCTGCAATAAACATACATGTGCAAGCACTTTTCCAACTGAGCATTTTCCTGTCAGTTTCCTTATTTTTTAACTTTATATAAATGAAGTTATATGTAGTCCATGGTTTTTTCTGTTTTTTTTTTTTTTTTTGTAGTTGTCCTATATTATGTTTATACAATATGATGCTGTTCCATGTTATTCAGGTCTCATTGCTGTAGAATTGTGTGTGTGTGTGTGTGTATATATATATACATACATATATACACACACTCATACATACATACATACATATCACAATTTATTATCCAATCTAATACTTATTCAAAGTTACTATGTGTTCTTGTACTGCTATGAAGGTTTTTATCCATGATTTTTTGTTCTTCATCCTGTAGGATATATACCTAGGAGTAGCATTGTTAGAGCATTGAATATACATACATCTAGCTTATATAGGAACTACTGATACACTTTTCCAAAGTGATTATACTAATTTGGGTTCCTTCCAGCTAAGTATGAGTTCTGTTTGTTCTATATCTTCACTGATACTGGCCAGTTTTCAACTTCATCATTTTAGTCATTCTGTATAAGCCTCAAATGAGTTAGTTTAAATGCTTAGTAAGCTATGACTAATTTTGATTAGAGGTCTTACTTTAAGAAAATAAAATAAAACATATAAGAAATTCTTAGAGAAACAAAGATTTTATTTATTCTGAGGATTAAAATAACCCTACTATTAAACCTGTGATAATCAAAACAGCATGGTATTGACATAAAAACAGACATGTGGACCAGTGGAACAGAATAGAGACCCCCAAAACATACAGCCAACTGATTTTTGACAAAGGGCACCAGTCAATCCAGTGGGAAAGGAAAACCTCTTTAGCGAATGGTGCTGGAAAAAATGGGTATCCACCTTCTGAAAAAATGAATCTGAACGTTTACCTCTCACCATTGGAAAAAAATCAAACTCAAAGTCAATCAAAGATCTAAACTTAAGATCTCAAACTATAAAACTATTGCTGGGGATACTGGGGAATTTCTGAGAGACATTGTGGTAGGGCGAAGACTTCTCAAGACCCCCAAAGTATAGTCAATAATCCCAAAAATAGACAAGTGGGATTATATCAGATTAAGAAGTTTCTGCACAGTAAAACAGTAATTCACAGTAATTAATATGAATCAACAACCTTCAGAATGGGAGAATATTTTTGTAAACTATGCTTCAGAAAGGGACTGATAACAGAATACATAGGGAACTCAAGAGGCTTACAAAAAAAAAATCAACCTAATTAAAAGATGGAAAAATGTGCTGAATAAACTACTCTCTAAGGAAGACATACAATCAGCCAAAAAGCATATAAAAAAATGTGCAACATTCCTCATCTTAAGGGAGATGCAGATCAAAACCACAATGAGATGCCACCTAGCCCCAGTCAGAATGCCTAAGATTAAGAAAACAAAAAATGATAAGTGCTGGTGGAGATGTGGTGAAAGGGAAACTCTCCTACACTGCTGGTGGGGATGTATATTGGTCCAGCCACTATGGAGAGCAATATGGAGATTCCTCAAAGATCTACAAATAGAACTAACATATGATCCAGCAATCCTACTCCTGGGTATCTACTCAAAGGATAGGAGAGCGCTTAGTCAGAATAAACATAGATGCTTGCACATCTGTATTTATTGCAGCATTATTCACAATTGCTAAAACATGGAACTAACCCAGATGTCCACAAATAAAAGAATGGATTAAAAAATGTGGCACGGGACCAGCAGATGGTGAAATGGTTATGTCAGTGGTGTCCCACATAGTCAACCACAGTTTGAGTCCTGAACCTGGTGGCTTAAAACTGTGCCAGGGACGTCATGTGTGCATATATGCCCAAGATCCCAAGAGGAGAATGGAGGAGAAGGGATTATGACATGGCCATCCCCCCTGGCCACCACCCCCTAGTGATTTCTTGTTTTCTCTCTCTCTGTCTCTCTCTGTATTTCCAGTGAGTGCATGCACCCTATAGCAAAAACCTTTCTTTAAAGAAAAAAAAAAGTGTGGCACAAATACTCTATGGAATACTACTCAGCCACAAAAAAAAAAAAACAAGACCTTGACTTTTGATGGAAAGTGGATGAATATGAAAGATTTACTGGTGAGTGAAGCAAGCCAGGCCTTGAAGGAGAGACATTGTATGTCTCTACCCATATATACCAGCTGACCACACTCTATGGCTGAAACTGAAAGACTAGAGGATATAGAAACATAAGAAATGGTTATAGATATTGTACAATGTGAGAAAAGGGTAGGAGAAGAAGGAGAGTCAGAGGAAAGACATTAAGAAGAAAAACAGATAAGACATTTATAAGACACAGAAGTGTGTTGTTACTTGATGATAGTGTGTATAGTATCCCCAACTAGACTGTTGAGAAATGTATTCATGTTGGAACATCCACTTTGTAAGCTAAGTGATGTATATGATTGAATGTATAAAAGAAATTAAATTATATATAGATTTATAATATCTATATAAGTATATATAGAGAGAGATAGATACAGATATGAAGATCTATATATTTTATATAGATAGATATAAGTATATTTATATAGATATATATATAGGTATATATAAATAGCCCTATTAAGGCCAGTTTATCATACTGAAAAATGTCCTAACATTAAGAAGACTCACTCACATTGTTTTAAAGTATTATCAATTCTAATTTTGCTACTTTACTCCACATAATATAATTCTAATAAATGACATCTCCAAGTACATGTGATAATAATTGTTCTGCATAAATAATGCAAGATAATGACCCAAAGAATAGTGTATGAATTACACAGAAAACAGTGGACTGAGGTATAGTAATTCCTGGTAAAAATGAAAGAAGTCAGTCAGAAGGTCAACAATTAGTAAAGAGAAAGAACAGAGAAGACATTTTCATTGAGACTGAATATTTTCTTACAAAATCAACAAGTTAAAGGTCATAAAGTTGCAAAATGTGCATCTTAAATTTTAGGCTGCCTTATCTTCCATGGTTCAGGAGCTCTTTAACAGAAGCTACTCGGATAAAAGTGACAGTCAGCTCTACCCATTAAAGCAGTACTGAGTTCATCTTCCTTTTATATTAAGAAAAAAAGGAGATGAAAGTAGAAGGGGCAGCAATACTGAAGTTCTAAAATGGTTTCTGGAGGCCTACTTCATGAGATACAGGTATTTTTATATTTTATTTTAATTTTTTAGCATAAATTCTTCCCAGTTTATATCCAGACACAAGCACTTAAAAAAAAAAGAAGAAAAGTCTATTTTATCTCTTCCCATTAATTCCTAAAGATAACTTTTAAATATAGCATGTGCTTTTTCTTTAGTAGCACTTATCAGTGTTATGACTGACAGTTTTATCATTATCCCACATAGACTGTGCATTCAGAGAAAACAAGGACCTTTGACCATTGTTCTCCATTGTGTCTTCATTGTATATCAGAGAACATGACCACTCAATAAATATTTCTTGAATAAATTAATGAATGAAAAAATGAATAGGGACTGAGTGTAGATTAACACTTTGCCTAGTCTTTCATTTACTAATTTTCACATCTTTCACCCCTTATGTTTTAAAAACAAAGGGCCAAGGATCTAGTTCAAATCCCATCATAACTAAATTTCTTGGCTAAGAGGAAAATTTAGCATGAACAACTCCACAGAACAAGAGAGAATGAGAGGGCCCAGGCTGTCCTCAAGGAAGGTCAGGAAAGGTCTCAAAGAATTCCCAAAACCCAGAGAACAAACCCAAAAAATGAAATCCTAATATGAAAAGTTGTGAGAACTCAACCAAGGTATGGAGCAACAGTGACACAGTATAAGAAAAAAAATCTTCGAAAACAGTTATTTTGAATTAACTGAAGAAGTCATGAGGGATGAGATAAGACAAGAAAGATTAAAGTTTTTGTAGTTAAGTGACTCAAAATTACTCCACTGTAAGTAGGACAAATTTTAGAATATTTTATAAAAGAAAAAAATTGAAATCAGCGATGCTCAAGACCAAGAAGGGAAGCTGTCGCAAGGTGAATCCTAGATGAAAATAGATTTTCTTAAGAGAGAAGATTGGACAGATTTCTGCAAAAGATGATGAATGGCAATGCTCGTTATCGTGAGTTGTTAGTGAAGATAAGCTCCTCGGATTTAAGCTCGATCCCTGAACCTGGGTCCTTTGCAAATTGCACAGCTGCCAGTGCATCAGTCGGGTTTTATTTTAACAACATTTACAATTTCCCTTTCAGTTGAAGCAAGGCTGAGGGACCATCTGAACAGATAATGAAATAACTGTGAAAGTTCAGAGCATGTAGAACAAAACAAAATATGTTTTGCCTGATTTATGCAAACTAAACATATTGTCAAGGTTTTGAAGCAGTTAGTCCAAAATGTGCACAAAATAACAGCAATTTCTCAAGTAGCCTGGCAGCAGATGAATTAAATGGAAATGTGTCTCTGAAACAGTTTAATCAGACTATATAGATGTGCTGAATATTTTGATGCTTTTGTGGTATGAATTCTTGAGTATCTTTTTCTCAAGGAATACCCTGTCAAGCTCACCCTAAAACCATGACTCTTGCCCCTTATCAACAGAGTTCTTCCATTAGGAATTCTAGGAATGTCTTTATTTTTGAAACCACTGTAAAAGAAGAAATCGAATGAAATGTATCGCTTGCTTCTTGCTTGTTGTAAACAAACCAGACAATGATGGGCCTCCACTGCTGTTTCTTGCACACCATGACTCATCCCAAGGCTTCCAGCTGTGGAACTTCAATGCCAAGTGAAAGAAACAGTTCTTTAATTGCCCAGAGAATGTCCAGGTCTTTGTATGTCTGAAGAGAGATTTTCTGTGCCCAACTATGGCTGCAGTTGAGATCAATGATTTCTGAAAATACCTAAGGTGAGAGAATTCTGAAACCCAATTTTCATACACTCTAGTATGATAGATCCTAAAAGAGGACAGAGCCTGTAGAAAAATAAGCTTCCAAGGAGAAAGAAAAGCATTGTCCTTGGAAAAAACTTAAAGGGCTTTGAATGAATCAGAGTCAGGAAAAAAATGTTTAACAGACAAGAATGTAAGGTAATTTGCTGAAAATGATGTATATGGTAATGTCCTTGACTTGATTATCACACATAGCATGCATGCTTTGAGATATCATTAAACATCACAAAGATGTCTTACTCTGTAAAAATGTATAGCAATTAAATGTAGATACAAAATTATTTTTTAAAATAGCTATTTTACTTAAGTTTATTTATTTATTTTAATTTGATGAGAGAGAGCAAGAGAAAGTGAGAAATCAAGCTGCCAGGTCCAGGACTCAAACCACAGTCAGCCATGTGGATGTCCCGTGCCTTTTAACCACCAGGCCACCTGCTGGCCCATAGATACAAAACTATAAAATTAAAAAAAAAAAATACAGAGTTTCTACTTATGACAACTTCTCAATGGTTTTACATTTCTGAAGGAAAAATAGTGACCTTAATTATGGTGTGTCAAGTTGTGCTTCAAAAAGTCTTGCCCTGGTCTTCCCTTTCATCAAGCAGATTCATTCAAGGCCTCACCTCTAAGAACTGAAAAACAGACATTACCTACTGTCACTGCCATTCTAAAAAGACATGGCAGAACAGCGCAAGTAGGTACTGATTTTTCTATAGTGTCTTTGAAACAAGCAAAGTAATTGAGCTTTCAGCTTAATATCATCTCATATCTTGGACACAGAGTTTCTGCTGTTATGAAGGGCAAAATATCATCTCTTTTCAACGTTTTTAGGGTAATTGATCAGATTTCTAAGTCCTTTGCTTTTGCCTTTCATCAGGAGACTGCAATATTCAGCCCAAATTCAGACCATTGAACATTTTTTCAATAACTTTCTCAGCAAAAACCTAAGGGATGATTTCTCTCTCTTTTTTTAATTAATTTATATTTTTAGAGAGGTTTTTGCTATAGGGCATGTGCACTCACCAGAAAGACAGAGAGAGACAGATAGAAAGCTAGAAATTGCCCCCAGCATGGATGGCCACGCCGCAATCCCTTCTCCTCCATTCTCCTCTCAGGATCTTGGGCACACATGCACATGCCCCCAGTGTGAGTTTTAGCCACTGGGTCCGGGACTCGAACCATGGTCAACTACATGGGAGTTCAGCGACATAGCCATTATGCCAACTGCTGGTCCCCATTTCTCTTAGACCTAATGGATGAGTTACCAAACCTGTTCGCTCCTGTCAGCCTTCCTGCCAGGTTTATTATTTTAACAATATTGATCAGTTTTATAGAGTCTTCCTTAGTGATTGATAAAAGTGAAGGCCACTAGAATTCCTTGCAGTTCTCTCCTCAGAGAAATCTTTCTATTTTCTCAAAACAGTACCTGCAGACATGTTTTTATCCACCTTCTAAATTTTTACATAGTTGAATTAGTAAAAAAAAAAAGTTAAAAAGTTATTTATACTCAACTATACCAACAAAATGTTTTATAAATATACTTATGGACACCATCATTGAAAGAGAAATGTGAGGGGCTGGCAGGTGGCACACAGGTTAAGGGCACTGGATTCTCACATGGCTAAACACTATTTGAGTCCAGGACCTGGCAGTTTGCTTTCTCACTCTCTCTCTCTCTCTCTCTCTCTCCCCTTCTCTGGTCAAATTAAAATAAATAAATAAGGTTAAATAAAATAATTCTTTCTAAAAAAAGGGAAATGTGAATTGAGTAGTAAAGGTTAGCTAACAATATTGTTGTTTTACGAATAAAGGATGTATGTAAGGAAAGGTTTGATGGATATATACAGACTTACACAATAGAGTTAATAGCCAATAATTTGATGGAGTTGAATTTCATTTTTAAACTGTATTACTCATTCTAACTCAAAGTAGGGGGGAAAATCTTACAACTTAAAAAAAAAAAAAACGTGCAACCATTCTATTTGTAGGTAAGGGAAATTTAGTATCCTATAACAGCAACAAAAATCTTTTTAAAATCATGGGCAAAAAAAAAAATAAAAGTAAATATATCATGGCTTACCACCCTGTATGTAACAAAAATGATACATAACCTATTAGTGATATCAAAATATTTTTCTCTGATATTCAAGCAACTTGCTGAACTGAAATCTATTAATTCTACTAAGATACATCCAAATCTAATACGTTTTGTACTTTAGGAGAGAATTTGATTTGGAGTAATTATACAATGGGCAGCAAATAAATCCAATGTCATCCTAGTTGCACTATTAACTTGCTCTGTGACCTTGAGAATGTCACTATAACTGCCTAGGGCTCTCCTGGAAAACGCAAAGTCATACCTCCTTCCTACGTTGCTATTTCAAGAACTAAGTAATATGAACTTACACAGTGTCATGCCAGGTGGGTGGGAAAATCATTTAGGTAATAATGATGTAAGTCTTCAAATTAATTAATATTGAATGAATATATTTTATGATGACATTTTAGAAACTATCTAGCTGACTTTCTTAATCATATGCTAATTTTCAGGCTCTACGTTCCCCTTCAGCAGACTAAAATAAATTTCTTCCTCTTCCACCCCTTCCGATGCCCTCCTTGCTACACCTCCAGGGAACCAAGATACAGTTATTCAGTTCCTTTCCTCTCAGTCCTCATATTGAACTAATCACTGGGTCTTTTTAGTCCTTTTGTTCACAACTCCTTCCTTTTCCATTCTTTCTCCAGTTTAGACCTTCCCAACTTCATAGCTACATAGTTGCAGGTTTGAATCCTGGCACTACCACTTACCATTTGTGTAAAACTATTCTGTCTCATTTTCATGATTTGTAGAATAGTGAAAGAGTAAAACCCACAACTGAGAAAGTCAACTCAACCTACTGACAATCAGGCTGTCATTATAGGCAGATAAATTCAGAGACAAAGTCAACACAAAATCAAGGTCATATCACAACTATGAAATGTGTTCCTCTTTTCTGTGGAATAATTACTGCCTTTTTTTTTTTTAATCAATGATTTCTCCAACCCCCCTTTGTTCCTCTGCTCCCTAAAACAAGATTACTAAACGACCCAGTTGCTAAGCTATCCTCCCTTCATGGCAACTGGCCCAGAGCTAAACCCTATTTCTACTAATCGCACATCAAAAATAGCACCCAATCCAGAGGTGATCCCCATTCACCTTAGTTCCTCCTCAGAATTATTCAGCCAAGCTCAATCCCTCCACAAAGCTTTTGCTTACTCCTACACTCCATGATTTCTCATAGTATAGGCTGAGTAGTCCTAATTTTGTGAGGCTATGGGTAGGTTCCTGATTGTCTGTATGAATGGGATAATAAAATCTATAGAATTATTAATATAATTATTGTAAGAATAATATTTCTTAACATGTTCTAATATTCTTTTTTAATAGATTTAAATGATCTAAGACATTGTGTCAAGATTATGGTTTCTTCCTCGACTTTCATTTCTTGGAAGACAGTATTATCTAATAGACAAGAGGTTGGTGACTGTCCTGAGGTGACCACTTCTACCAGTGACTGTTCACTGAACTCTCTTGTTTTCATGCCCATTAGGCACCAAGGACCATAGTTCTGACCTCTTTGTGACATTGAGGGGTGCCATAAGAATTGTTGAGTTTATATGTGAAAAACTTGTAATCTGCTTTTTTAAACATTCAAATAAGGATATAGTTCTTATTAATATGTCTAACTATTAGCCTGTTATTACTCTGTTAATACTAGAGCACTTGACTAAAGAAGACCTATACAACCTCTGGGGATAGTGAGCACTAAATTCAGGTGTAAAGACCTAAGTCCAGGTCTCATCTCCAACCTCTTATAGTCACATGACCTTGTATGACCCTTAGCTGCTCTGAACTTCAGTCTCCACTGTAAAATGCTGCAATAACTATATATCATAATAGAGTTGTGAGTTTTATGAAACGTGAAATACCACTAGAATTTGTTACAGAATTTACAGCTAACAATCTATATTTTCTGGTACACTTATTCCAAATAAATTTGCCCATTCCACTAAACTAAATTATTCAGTTAAAACACACATACATGGGGGACCAGCAGGTGGTGTGGTGGTTAAGACTCTGGACACTCCCACATGGCCGACCATGATTCGAGTCCTGGACCTGGTGGCTTACTTTCCATCTCTGTGTGATCTGTGTGTGTGTGTGTGTGTGTGTGTGTGTGTGTGTGTGTGTGTGTGTTTCTCTATGGTCAAATTAAAGGAAAAGTGAATGAATAAGTAAAATTAAATAAATAACTCTTTAAAAAAAACATACACACATACACATGTGCATGCATGCACACACACACAAACACAGAACCCCCATGGTGTGTGCAGTTGGAAAAAATAGACAATGATTAATAAAATGTAGTACCATTCAATCTACCTTCTATAAACAGTCACAGATAAAGAATGAATGGAATTGTTTAGTTTGTTTCTCTACAACTGAGGTAGAAGGAAAGGAGAAAAGGAGGAAGAAGAAAAAGGAGAGAGGGAGGGAGGGGAGAGAGAGAGAACCTGCAAGACATCCTTTCCTCCTGTTTCTCCCTTACTGCTCCCCACCCCACATATCCAGTCAATTAAAGTCCAGTGGCTTCTGTCTCCTACAGTGTATTATCTTACACTGTCCCCTTCTCTCCATCTTCACTCCAACTAACACCACCATCTTCTCATCCTGCACCAGCCTGCTAACCATTCTCTCTATGCCATTTTTGTCTCATTCCAATCCATTTGCTAATCTGATCATGTCATTGTCCTGCTTGAAACCCTCCGGCGGCGGCTTCCCAGGTCACTTTAAAGAGCCTTTCTTAGGAATTACCTGTGTGCTCCTGTGGCGGTTGCCTTTTCATTCAACGTGACCAGTCTGTTTGCCCATACAGCACTTGCTCTATGCTGTACAGCACTTGCTCTATGCTGCCTCGTTTTTTGCTAATCATACATTTGCTTGCTATACCCTGCCTCTGAGTTCCTCTGTGAGGAGGCCAATGTCACACACATGCCAGGTGCTTGGTATCTATGTACTGAATGATGTGATCTACTTACAAGGACGAGACACAGATATGACAGAGTGGAAACAAGTGTGGGGTAGTGTGCAGTGATGTGTGCCACAGACTGTGCACGTACGTGTTGAGTGAGGTTTTCTTATCTTGCTTGGAAAAAAGCCAGTGCAGTCAGCATCTCTTGCTTCCCTTCTCTCCACCTCTTATACCCAGGTCCAAGTACCATGGTTGATCACTGGACAATCCAATCTCTTTCTGCCTTGCTTATGCCCCCTACTGATCATATTAATCTTTTCAAAGTGACTGTACATCAGACTACATGACTCCTCTGTTTAGAACTCTTTAATGATTTCCTACCAAATTTAGAGTAAAATTCAGACTTAGAATAAGGTCCTCCAAATTTAGGTGCCATTCTAGTTCTGTGACCACTGGCTCTTCTGTGTGTCTAGAATCTTCTTTGGAGGACCTTTCCAAGGCCTAGATCTGTCCTGTCATTCATATCTCAATTTAAGTGCCACCACCTCATTTTCTTAACCACACAAAGATACTCCTTCATGACTGCCATCACTGTGGAATAATTTGTTTTATTTAATGCATGCATGGTCTATCTCCCTGTAGGGCCATATACTGCACCTTTACCCTGTCTGCTTACAGAGTAAGGCACCTGTTCATGTGCTTCACCACTCTTTTCCCAGTGTACCTGGGCTTCCCTGTCTCCTCCGAAGCAGGGAATGGATAGCTGTTGAATGAATGAGCACTCCCTCATGTTCTAAGTGGGTAGTTTTGCAAATCTTTCACCTCTGCTTTTAGGAACATGCTCTGTGCCTCATATACGATCTCTCTAACTCAAGAACCTCTTTAATATGGTATGTTTGCTCAGCATTTATGACCCAGCAGATAGCCAGAAAGAGAAAGCCACTGTGAGTCATGCTGTGCAATTTCAAGTACCTTGAGAGCAGGTGATATTTTTCACAGTGTCAGCTGCAGTGCTCTCTAAGTGCTTTCCCGTTGCCATGGCAAAGGCTTTCTGAAGCAAATCCCTCAAGGAAGCAGGATCTCCTGTTTCTGGAGTCTCCTCAAAGAAACTGTCCTCCAAATGGGCCCAGCCAAGGGCCTTGCTTACATTCATCTTCATCTGAGTTCAGTTGAGTTGGGACTTTGTTTTCTGTAATACTCTGCTTTAAGCTCCTTGACAGATGCAAGTTTCCAAGATCTCATGTAGAAGTCTCACGATGTTCTTTGCAGGAAACTAAATTCTCAGGAGGCAAACACCTATAATTTTTCTACCCATAATAATAATTATAGCTCACATTTATTAAGTACTTACTTTCATTGTCTCATGTAATCCTGAGAAACATCTAGGTTGCAGATACCATAATTAGATCTATTTTACAAATGAAGAAACAGACTCAGAGAGGGTAAGTAAATGGTTGCATGTGATACAAAGAACATAGATGTATATCACAGAACTGAGATCAGACCAAAACCCAGGGTCACCCTCGAGGCTAAAAACTTCACTTTCACATCTATGAGTTTTTCATGAAAGCCTACACTAGTTTTTTAGGACCTTGAGAAACCCCATGTCCAAGATGCCTGGCAGGTAGTTGTTGATCAAATGCATTATTAGTCTGTCTCCCCTGTCCTTTTGAACTCTGTACATTTCTCTTCTCTACAAACTCTGTAATTTTTCTGCTCCCTCAAAGGTAACCATTTAGTATGGCAAACACTGTCTTATTGAGACATTAGAATATATAGTCCATGATGTGAGTCCAAATTTGGAACTCACTCAAATGTCCAATCTCTGCTCTCAATTTAACTCACTTTGAACCCTCTTCACCCTCTTCACCCCACCCCTTTCCTGTGCCTGTCCCACAGGGGTGAAGTAGGATGCAAGGGAATGAGACAGTTCCTACTTTAATTAACACTCCTGTCTGCTGGCCCCATGCCCTCTGGCCTACTAAATGTTTAGAAGCTGTCTCTTTTTTTCTTTTGTTGCCCATTCTTTTAGAGTTATTTTGAATAAATCATTACCAAATCCAGTTTTTTCCTATGTTTTCTCCTAATACTTTTATAGTTTTAAGCTCTTACTAAAGCATCAGGTCTTGATCCATTTTGAGTTTATTTTTGTATATGGTATAAGGGTTCTTACTCCTTTTTAAAATTTAAAATTTATTTTATGTTTTCCCACAAACATTTACTTATCAAAAATTTTTGTTCATACTCTATAGTTCTTAACAGTTAATAGACAACTTTCAAAATTTCAAAAACTGAGTTTTAAAGATAACTTTCAAAATATTTGTTATAATTTTGTTTGTGACTCTATAATAACAGATACAGTATGGTTTTAAATATTTTTGAGAAAATATTTACATAACAACTACTCATACCCCAGTGAGCAATTCACACATGAACCTTCCCAACTTAGCTCTGCCTACCAAGTATTCTGTTGTTTACTATCGGCTAGCAAATATCAGTCTCTTTTTCTTCTTTCAAAGTCTTTCTTTGATAGACTTTAGTAATCCTCTGGTTGTGGCTGTCCTTTTGCTGTTTCTACTGATACAATGCTGGGCTGGAAAAGTCTACGTTATTTTTTCATTATT
>NW_006159428.1:4855614-4869150 GCF_000334495.1 Tupaia belangeri chinensis
ATGTGCATGCATGCACACACACACAAACACAGAACCCCCATGGTGTGTGCAGTTGGAAAAAATAGACAATGATTAATAAAATGTAGTACCATTCAATCTACCTTCTATAAACAGTCACAGATAAAGAATGAATGGAATTGTTTAGTTTGTTTCTCTACAACTGAGGTAGAAGGAAAGGAGAAAAGGAGGAAGAAGAAAAAGGAGAGAGGGAGGGAGGGGAGAGAGAGAGAGAACCT
The DNA here is from genome assembly GCF_000334495.1 of Tupaia belangeri chinensis. Lineage (NCBI taxonomy): Eukaryota > Metazoa > Chordata > Mammalia > Scandentia > Tupaiidae > Tupaia > Tupaia belangeri. The sequence continues at coordinate 4,855,851 of NW_006159428.1, forward strand.
GCAAGACATCCTTTCCTCCTGTTTCTCCCTTACTGCTCCCCACCCCACATATCCAGTCAATTAAAGTCCAGTGGCTTCTGTCTCCTACAGTGTATTATCTTACACTGTCCCCTTCTCTCCATCTTCACTCCAACTAACACCACCATCTTCTCATCCTGCACCAGCCTGCTAACCATTCTCTCTATGCCATTTTTGTCTCATTCCAATCCATTTGCTAATCTGATCATGTCATTGTCCTGCTTGAAACCCTCCGGCGGCGGCTTCCCAGGTCACTTTAAAGAGCCTTTCTTAGGAATTACCTGTGTGCTCCTGTGGTGGTTGCCTTTTCATTCAACGTGACCAGTCTGTTTGCCCGTACAGCACTTGCTCTATGCTGTACAGCACTTGCTCTATGCCGCCTCGTTTTTTGCTAATCATACATTTGCTTGCTATACCCTGCCTCTGAGTTCCTCTGTGAGGAGGCCAATGTCACACACATGCCAGGTGCTTGGTATCTATGTACTGAATGATGTGATCTACTTACAAGGACGAGACACAGATATGACAGAGTGGAAACAAGTGTGGGGTAGTGTGCAGTGATGTGTGCCACAGACTGTGCACGTACGTGTTGAGTGAGGTTTTCTTATCTTGCTTGGAAAAAAGCCAGTGCAGTCAGCATCTCTTGCTTCCCTTCTCTCCACCTCTTATACCCAGGTCCAAGTACCATGGTTGATCACTGGACAATCCAATCTCTTTCTGCCTTGCTTATGCCCCCTACTGATCATATTAATCTTTTCAAAGTGACTGTACATCAGACTACATGACTCCTCTGTTTAGAACTCTTTAATGATTTCCTACCAAATTTAGAGTAAAATTCAGACTTAGAATAAGGTCCTCCAAATTTAGGTGCCATTCTAGTTCTGTGACCACTGGCTCTTCTGTGTGTCTAGAATCTTCTTTGGAGGACCTTTCCAAGGCCTAGATCTGTCCTGTCATTCATATCTCAATTTAAGTGCCACCACCTCATTTTCTTAACCACACAAAGATACTCCTTCATGACTGCCATCACTGTGGAATAATTTGTTTTATTTAATGCATGCATGGTCTATCTCCCTGTAGGGCCATATACTGCACCTTTACCCTGTCAGCTTACAGAGTAAGGCACCTGTTCATGTGCTTCACCACTCTTTTCCCAGTGTACCTGGGCTTCCCTCTCTCCTCCGAAGCAGGGAATGGATAGCTGTTGAATGAATGAGCACTCCCTCATGTTCTAAGTGGGTAGTTTTGCAAATCTTTCACCTCTGCTTTTAGGAACATGCTCTGTGCCTCATATACGATCTCTCTAACTCAAGAACCTCTTTAATATGGTATGTTTGCTCAGCATTTATGACCCAGCAGATAGCCAGAAAGAGAAAGCCACTGTGAGTCATGCTGTGCAATTTCAAGTACCTTGAGAGCAGGTGATATTTTTCACAGTGTCAGCTGCAGTGCTCTCTAAGTGCTTTCCCGTTGCCATGGCAAAGGCTTTCTGAAGCAAATCCCTCAAGGAAGCAGGATCTCCTGTTTCTGGAGTCTCCTCAAAGAAACTGTCCTCCAAATGGGCCCAGCCAAGGGCCTTGCTTACATTCATCTTCATCTGAGTTCAGTTGAGTTGGGACTTTGTTTTCTGTAATACTCTGCTTTAAGCTCCTTGACAGATGCAAGTTTCCAAGATCTCATGTAGAAGTCTCACGATGTTCTTTGCAGGAAACTAAATTCTCAGGAGGCAAACACCTATAATTTTTCTACCCATAATAATAATTATAGCTCACATTTATTAAGTACTTACTTTCATTGTCTCATGTAATCCTGAGAAACATCTAGGTTGCAGATACCATAATTAGATCTATTTTACAAATGAAGAAACAGACTCAGAGAGGGTAAGTAAATGGTTGCATGTGATACAAAGAACATAGATGTATATCACAGAACTGAGATCAGACCAAAACCCAGGGTCACCCTCGAGGCTAAAAACTTCACTTTCACATCTATGAGTTTTTCATGAAAGCCTACACTAGTTTTTTAGGACCTTGAGAAACCCCATGTCCAAGATGCCTGGCAGGTAGTTGTTGATCAAATGCATTATTAGTCTGTCTCCCCTGTCCTTTTGAACTCTGTACATTTCTCTTCTCTACAAACTCTGTAATTTTTCTGCTCCCTCAAAGGTAACCATTTAGTATGGCAAACACTGTCTTATTGAGACATTAGAATATATAGTCCATGATGTGAGTCCAAATTTGGAACTCACTCAAATGTCCAATCTCTGCTCTCAATTTAACTCACTTTGAACCCTCTTCACCCTCTTCACCCCACCCCTTTCCTGTGCCTGTCCCACAGGGGTGAAGTAGGATGCAAGGGAATGAGACAGTTCCTACTTTAATTAACACTCCTGTCTGCTGGCCCCATGCCCTCTGGCCTACTAAATGTTTAGAAGCTGTCTCTTTTTTTCTTTTGTTGCCCATTCTTTTAGAGTTATTTTGAATAAATCATTACCAAATCCAGTTTTTTCCTATGTTTTCTCCTAATACTTTTATAGTTTTAAGCTCTTACTAAAGCATCAGGTCTTGATCCATTTTGAGTTTATTTTTGTATATGGTATAAGGGTTCTTACTCCTTTTTAAAATTTAAAATTTATTTTATGTTTTCCCACAAACATTTACTTATCAAAAATTTTTGTTCATACTCTATAGTTCTTAACAGTTAATAGACAACTTTCAAAATTTCAAAAACTGAGTTTTAAAGATAACTTTCAAAATATTTGTTATAATTTTGTTTGTGACTCTATAATAACAGATACAGTATGGTTTTAAATATTTTTGAGAAAATATTTACATAACAACTACTCATACCCCAGTGAGCAATTCACACATGAACCTTCCCAACTTAGCTCTGCCTACCAAGTATTCTGTTGTTTACCAGTCAAACCTTGAGATGGTTACATCCCCTGTTGATCTCTCAATCACCATCTCAGGAGACACCCTGAACCAAAACCAACAAGCCACGCTGTGCTCAGATTCCTGACTTATGAGCTGTGTGCTCTAATAAATGTTTGCATTTTTTTTGGGGGGGGAGGATTTTGCTATAGGGCGTGTGCGCTCGCCAGACAGACAGAGACAGAGAGACAGAAAGCAAGAAATCACCCCCCAGGGGGGATGACCACACTGCAATCCCTTCTCCTCCATTCTCCTCTCAGGATCTTGGGCATGCACATACATGCGCCTGGCGTGAGTTTTAAGCCACCGGATCCGGGACGCGAACTGCGGTCTACTACGTGGGAGTCCAGCGACATAGCCATTACGCTAACTGCTGGTCCCAGTCCATGTTATTTTGTGGTACGAATTAATTCGAAAAACTTCTCTGATCCTATCTGCCAGGCAAACTGTTTATGGTACTAGGCAATCCTTCCAAGAGCTCCTGTTGGCTTTCTTGACATCTACCTTAGTTCTACAGCTTTCTGGTCATATCTTCAGATAGAACATTCCATTCAAGGCCCTTACAAAAACCATTATTTCCAATTTCTGATGTAAAGCAACAGGATTATTGAACTTATACAAATAGCCATTCTTTTTTTTTCCCCTTTGGACCATCTGATTTTTATTTTTTTAAATTTATTTTTATTTATTTATTTTAAGCAAATTATATGTTTAAAAGTTTTTACCTCATAATCATTTTTTCATTTCATTTTCTTCCATACATTCAATAACATTATTATTTATCTTATAAAATGGATATTTCAACAGGTGAACATTTCTCCTTAGTACTGTTGATAGAACTACGAAATATCTTCAACAAATAACCATTCTGCTACAAAATAAGAATACTCAACAAATATTTTCCAATTCCAAAGGGGTCAGGAATGGATAAAAATTTATATTTAAATTAAAAAAAAATTTAACAAATTGCTAAACCTATCAACAGCTCAAAAGAAAGCAAAATCCTTAAACCTGGGGAAAAAAAGTTTGGAAGAAAATCAGTAATGTTTTAGTCAAAAGTCATAAAATTCTACTTCACCAGTTTAGTCTCATGTAATTAATCTCTCTTCTGTTGAATTTGCCATGTTACTGTGGCTCAATCTTTCTGTTTAAATCCCAGAAGTTAACATTCAACATTATTATTGATATTTCCAGGCTTGTCCCTACCATTATGTTGGTCATTTTCTTGGTTGCTTCTTGTTCTCTTATTTCTGTCTGTCTTTAGTTTCTCTTCAGAACTTCTTGAAGAGCTGGTCTGGTGTTGGTAAATTGTTTCAGGTTTTGTTTATCTGAAATTGTTTTTATCTTTTCTTCCTATAAGGAGGATAATCTTACTGGATATAGTGTTCTTGGTTGAAATTGTCTTTTTATTTAATATGGATATATTTTCCCATTCTTCCCTTGCTTGCATTGTTTCCAACGAGAGGTCTGATGTTAACCTCATAGAATAACCTTTGTAAGTAAACTGACATTTCACTCTTGCCAAATTTGCTATCTTGTCTTGTCTGTGGTTTTGTCCAATCTGCCTGTGATGTGCATTGGAGAAGAGCTTCTTGGGTTGATTCTATGTGGGGTCCTTTGTATTTCTTGGGTCTGAATATTTGAACACCTCTCTAGGTTTGGGAAGTTTTCTTCCAGGATTTCATGGAATAGATTATCAATGCTCTTATTAGTTTCTTCACCTTTTGGGATACTGGTTATCTGGATGTTTGGGCACTTAATAGTATCTAGCATTTCTCATATATTATACTCAGTTGGAAGGGTCATTTTCTGTCTTTTTGGTGATTTTTTTCTAGGTCAGAGATTTTTGTCTTCAACATCTGAGATTCTGATCTTCTGCATGGTCTAATCTGCTTTTAATACTTTTAAAGGAGGTTTTGATTTCCTGTATTACAGTATTCCTCTCTAACAGCTTTGTTTGACATTTTTTTTTCATGGTGTGTATTTCTGCTTCCAAATCATCCAAGAACTTCCCTACCTCTTGGAACTCATTGTCTCTTTTCTATTGCACCTTCTGGAGTTTATTATCTCTCATCTCTTGTATCTCATTTAATTTTGTCACTATGAATATTCTAAATTCTTTATCAGACATTTCCACGAGTTCCATTGTATTGATGGAAGGGTTGTTCTTTTCTTTGGGGTGAGGTGGGGTTGATATTTTCTTGGTTTCTAATATTTCTTGTGCCTCTGTGGTGGTTTCTGTTCACCTGACAGATTATGTGTTTCCTCCTAATTTCTTGGAGTTAATTCTGAGTGTTCAGAGGTGTGTGGGAGAAGGTGCTCCACAATCTCTCTGTAGTTCCGTTTTCCTGATGTTCACCAAACAACCTGCACTTGTGACTTGGAACTGGATACTACAAAGGCCTCACAGTTTCAAGAGAACAGCTGCACCTGGGCTGAGCAGCAGTGTTTCAAATGAGAGTTTAGAGGTGTGTGGGAGGAGATGAGCTGTGCTCTCTCTGCAGCTCCATACTTCTCCCTGATACTCACTCTGCAGTCTCTCTTTAAATTTTAGTCATTTGGTGGTATATTTACTTTTGGCTAATTGGCTGAAGATGGTTTCTGCATCTGTAAGATCATGTGCTTCTCTTTACTGTAAGGTACTTCTGTGTCAATTTTTCTCCTCAACTGTATTTTGCAATATAGTATCTACAAAAAGAGATTTTGAGTTTAGATTTATAAAGAGGAGTTTCTCCCGTTGGGCAGCAGGTTCAGTAAGAGTTGAGGATTTCTATAACCCTAAAAGTATTCAAATGCTTGGCTACTGTGCATCTAGACTTGTCTAGACACCAAGCGTGTAGAGGCCGAGCAGCAGAATGAGAAATTAAGTTTTAAAAAGAAAAGGGAAAAAATAAAGACAAAAGCAACAAGAAAAAGAAAAATAACTTTAAAAAAATATGAAAACCACATGGTGGCTTCCAAAATTAGCAAGATAAAGGAAAGGTCAAAGGTGAGAAGTATTTTAAAAATTAAAAAAAATAAATAAAACAAAGGGAGAAAGACAGAGAAAGGACAGAGGTTGCCCTACCTGTCTGAGTTTTGGGGTCTGGAAGATGGGGTTTAGAATAGAAATTGAGTTTGCCTTGGTCCCTGAATACAGCAGGACATGCCTCAGATGCAAATGGCTTCGGTCTTGAGTTTTGGGGTCTGAAAGATCTCTTATTCCTATTTTAAAGTCTTGATCTAATATAGATCCTAGCATCATAGATTTTCCTTGAGAATCTGATGAACAAATCTGTCTCACACTTACTTCGGTATCTGTTACTATCATATTGGTATAGTAACAGAAGCAGAAAGAATTTAATTCTAACATCTATATGATAGGAATACAGTAAGTAGGAACTGCACATTCAACAATTTCCCAACTGGATCCCATAGAACACAAGCCCTACTAGGGTTGCAGATCTATTACATGTTGAGGTTACATCCTAACAAAAGTGAATTAAGAGTAAAATTGGGGATCAGCAGATGGCATAATGATTACATCACAGGTCTCCCATGTAGTTGACCATGGTTCGAGTCCTAGACCCAGCCACTTGAACCTCATGCTGGGCATATGTGCATGTGTGCCCAAAATCCCAAGAGGAGAATAGAAGAGAAGGCATTGCAGCATGGCCATCCCCACTGGAAGGTGATTTCTTGTTTTCTGTCTTTCTGATTCTCTCTGTCTCTCTGGCGAGCATGCATGCCTTATAGCAAAAATATCTGTGTCAAAGAAAAAAAGAGTAAAATTGTTGGTGGCTGCAGATGGTATGGTGGTTAAGGTGCTACACTTCCACATGACTAACCATGGTTCAAGTCCTTGACCTGGTGGCTTGCTTTCTCACTTTCCCTTTCTCTGTCTTTCTCTAGTGAAATTAAAAAACAGTAATAACAAATACATAAATAATTGTTTTTGATTTTTATCCATGAACAATAAGGAAGAGAAAGAGGGATATTTAACTTGAAAAATAGAAAACTGAAGGAAAAGAGTAGTTTGCAAGCATATAATAAGGATTATAGACAACTATTCCTTTACAGAGGGAAGAATCAAAGGAAATAGGTATAAATCGCAGCATGAGACATTAATTGAGATATTTCTTGAGAATGTACACTTAGGTAACCAAGGATTATAGATCTCTTTCTTTAAATATTTCCATATGTTTCTTTTAGTATCTTTATAATACTTTTTACCAAATAACAATTTATTTGATGTTTGAAAAAACTGAATCTAAAGTTTACACACACACACACAAAGAAGGCTGCAAAGAGCCCAAAAGAACCTGTAAAATCAGAACAAGAAGAGAGAGCCTAACTGTACTAGTTAAGAACTATTTATTCTTTTTTTAAAAAAAAATCATATCTAATTCACATACCATAAAATTTAGCATTTTAAACTATGTAATTCAGTGGTTTCTAGTACATTTATAAAGTGGTACAACTATCTTCACTATATACTTCCAGAATAATTTTATCACATCACAAATTATCTCTCATCCATTAGTAGTTAATACCCATTTTCCCCTGTGCTCAGTTCTTGGAAAATGCTCATCCCCTTTGTATGTGTATGCATTTGACTATTCTTGACATTTTGAAATAAATGGAAACATATACTTTATTGTCTTTGTATATGGCTTCTTTCATTTTTCATGATATTTTGAGGTTCTATTCATGGTGTTTTGAAGTTTCATTTATGTTGTAAGTCATATGTATTAGTATTTTATTCCTTTCTATAGCTAACTAATATTTTATTGTAATGATAATATTACATGTTTTAGTCCATTTATCAGTGGACTGACACCTAGATTGTTTCTACTCTTTAGCCATTAAAAGTAATATTACTGGGAGAAGCAGTTGGTGTGGTGGCTATGTCGGCGGACTCCCATGTAGTTGACTGCAGTTCAAGTCCCAGACCTGGTGGCTTAAACTCATGCTGGGCGCGTGTGCATGCATGCCCACAAGATCCTGAGAGGAGAATGGGGGAGAAGGGATTGCGGCATGGCCATCCCCCCAAATGGTGATTTCTTGCTTTCTGTCTCTCTCTGTCTTTCTGGCGAGCGCACATACCCTATAGCAAAACCTCTTCAAAAAAAAAAAAAAAAAAAAAAGAAAAAAATTACTATTCCACAATCCCTTCTCCTCCATTCTCCTCTCAGGATTCTGGGCACACACACACATGCGCCTGGTGTGAGCTTTAGGCCACCAGGTTTGGGACTCAAACTGTGATCAACTACATAGACTACATGGGAATCTAGCAACATAGCCATTATGCCAACTGCTGGTCCCCAAAATTAGTTGTTATTATAGCAAAACCTCTTCAAAAAAAAAAAAAAAAAAGAAGAGAATAATATTACTATTCACATTCATGTGTATGCTTTTGTTTCAGTTCTCTTTCATTCCTAGGTATTCTGGAAATAATATTTTCTCTCATTTTGTGGATTATCTTTTCACTTCCTTTAGTAGTGTCTCTTAACACTAAAAATTTCATGATGATGTCCTATATGTCTATTTTTTTCAGTAGTTGCTTTTGCTTAGAAACATCTTACAAACTTTTGACTAATCCAAAGTCTTGAAGACATTTAATTGTAATGCTCTTTTAAGCATTTTATAGTGTAACTGTCCTTTTATATGTTTCATTAATTTGAGTCAATTTTTGTTTGATGCAAGGTAGGAGTCAAAATTCATTATTCTGTACATGCATATTCAATTGTCTCAACACCACTTGTTAAAAGACTGTTATTTTCCTACTAAATTGCATATATGATTTTCATTGATACGAAGTTCAAAAACAAACAATATATTGTTAAGGTCGTAAACATATATATTAAAACTAAATAGAAAGGGAATAACAAATTCAGCATTCAGAACAGTGATCACTACATAGGGTCTTTGTGTAACTTCTGCATCTTTGCTCTCTACCATATTAGTTTTATATTTTATTGCTTCAGAGAATGGATCAAACCACATTAAACATTTTTTTGTTATTATGATCACCTTTTGGTCTGGACACCATATTGAGAAAATCTTGGCTTAAATATCTCTAATATCAGATAATAGAAGAATTATTTCTGTTTTATTTTAGACTGTATTACCTGAATTAGCAAGAGAGCTTAACCTTCTTATGATGGTTGTGGGTGAGTGGGGGAAGCTGGCTATTAGTAAATTTAGTTTTCATCCCCTGATCACATTAACAGCTGCTCAGAAAGAGAAGGGAATGAGACTTGGATGTTTCCTAGGAAGTCAATTTGACATAGAGTATTTCCATAGGTACTCCATTTAATAGTTAATTGAGGTGTGCACTGACCTAATAACATTATCAATTCCAAACTTTTTTTTCTCTAAAGAATTCAAGGCATTTTTCATCTAGACTATACTTGGGATGTTTGCATTCCAGTCTATGAGCAAACCACCATTTCAGTCACAAGAAGTTGTTATTATTTATTTATTTATTTATTGCTAATACATGGAGTGACTCTCCCAGATGTTGCAGTTATATTTGGCTTTTCCCTGGCTCATCCCTGGCTCTCACCTCTGCTTACTTGTCTGGCCTCATCTCCTATCACTTCCTCCTCTGTATAAGTCCCAGCCCTCCTTTCCAGACATACATTACTTACTCCAGCAATACTCCACTACTTGTCTCCTTTCTGGACAGACCGCACTCTTCCTATGACCATTCCCTGGCACTTAACATGTATTTACTTTATCCTTCAGACCTCTGAGAAGCCCTTCTGCTTTTTTCACTGAACCCCAGGCAGATTGACATTTTTTCACAGTATCCAGGGTATATCCCTGTCATGGAACTCAACACCTTGTAATCCTCCATGTCTACATCAGTTTCAATCATCTCTCCACTCTCTGATATCCTCCATGGAAAGGATGTGACATGTCATCCTTGAAATCCTTGCATCTAGCACATAAATGTTTGTGGTAATTATGTGAATAAGTTATCATCCCAGTAATAACTAGCATTTCTAAAACATTTAAGCAGCTATTTATAGTTGTATTTTTTAAAGCAGGAGGAACAAATCTACTTTAAAAAATACATCATGAAGATCTTTTAAAATTGCATACTTTGTCATAGTATTAAGTTCTTAGGAAAGTTGTGATGTATTTTTATGTATTTCCATGCAAAAATGCATCACAACTTTCCCAACAACCCAATTGAAATAAATTAAAACTATTGATAAAACATTTCCTTAGCTACGACCTTAAAAGACATGAGTAAATAAGGAACAAATAAGAAAAACACTGTTACATCAGTACCCAAGAAGCATAAAGAGATCCTAACCTTCCATTTTTATCCACTTATTTGCTTATTCATTAGCAAATATTTACGAATGCCCACTTGCTAAATAAATAGGTTACTGGACAAATGCTGGAGGCACAAGCCTCAGAAAAGCTTCATATCTTCCATAGGCCAGCTTTCTTTCTGTTCTGTGCCTTTGATTCTATCTAATATTGTTATTTAATTGCAAACATACAGAGAAAGAAACAGGCTGATGTAAAGAATAATGTGAAATAGGAGAGTGGAACAGGATTTTTAAAATCTTAGTTTATTTCTAACCAAGTCTCTCTTGAGGACTTAGCTCAAGTATTAATTATTGAAAAAAAAACGCATGATCAAATTGTATTCATGGATATAAATGTTATAGTGTCTTATTAATGTGATGAGAGCCTGTGGGAACATAACTTAGTATTAACAACATTTCCATGTGAGTTCCTATTTGTTCTAATATCCTGAGTTTTTGGGTTGCTACAGCAATAAATATTACAGCAGTACGTCTGCATATTTTCACCAATAAGAAATGGTTTTATGTCCATGCACTTTAAGGCCATTTATCATATGGCCCTAACAGAGAAGTTGGCAGAGGATCCTGAATTTCTTCAATGTGCATATTTGATTAGAGCAGCTCTCTAATCTCATAGGATTTTTGTTTGAAGAAGGACAGATTTGCGGCTGCAAGGTTTTAATGTTTATCCAATTTTAAAACCCTGGACATGTTACAAAACAGCACATGGGCTTCCATCTGTTTGCTCTTTCTATGGATCTATTTTTTGAAAGGATTGAAAAGTTTTATTATGCTAAAAATACATTCTATTCTATAATTTTCAAGCCAAGCTAAGATCATTCATTTTTCCAACTCTCTAAGGATGAGGATACTATATTCACCCATTGTTTAATACGTTAGGTCTAGAAAGTCCCTTGTGCTACTTAACCAAAGTAAAACCTGCACTAGCTATAAAGCTGGTGCCTTTCTCTTTTAACACTCATAGACAGCTTAACATTTTTTGATAGGTTGAGAATAACCCCTCATATTTCTTATTCTCCCTTACTCGAAGTACTGTAATAAAATAGTATTAACATGAATGCATGGGTGCTGTACCTGCACATACTCATAATCTCTAGGTTGATATGAGCATTTCTCTGTTCAAGTCTACCTTAGAGACCCCTTCAGGCAAGCTCCCTCCTATGATCCATTGTCATTTCATTTGCCTTTGTCAAGGTTCTGCTCAGGAAAGATTCTGATTATTTACCTCCTAATACAAAATTTTATCTGTTGAAAAGTAAAATGATGAGCTGAGTCAGAAATTTATTTAGATAATGCTGCCCCAAAATATTCACTCAAATTTATGGATATTAGAGGCCTGAGTTATCATTACTCAAGATACTGTCCTATGGTACATATGTGTGAGTACATGGAGATGTCATGAATATGACATTATATTTCATTGAAGTCTTTCATTTTCCAACTGTCCCTGTCTCTTTAGAAAAGCAGCTTAGATTATAGAAAAAAACTTTATTGGTACATGGTAAATATGCCAAATCCAGAAAAAAAATTTTCAAAATGAATGGAAATTGAATAATGTTATCAGAAAGTGGTAAGAATTTAGTCTTTGTGGGAACCAGCAGTTAGTGTAATGGCTATGTCGCTGGACTCCCACGTAGTCGACCGCGGTTCGCGTCCTGGACCCGGTGGCTTAAAACTCACGCCGGGCGCGTGTGCGTGCGTGCCCAAGATCCCGAGAGGAGAATGGAGGAGAAGGGATTGCGGCGTGACCATCCCCCCGAGGGGTGATTTCTCGCTTTCTGTCTCTCTCTGTCTGTCTGGTGAGCGCACACACCCTATAGCGAAAACCTCTCAAAAAAAAAGAAAAGAATTTAGTCTTTGTGTAAAGAGTGTATGTAATAATAATGAGAGAGAATGCAAATTTGCATAGTTATTTTTAGCTTCCAAGGTTTTTCTTTCTTAGAGTTTTCTTTTTTTGTTGTTTTTGTTTTTGTTTTTGCTTTTGTTTTTGTTTTGCTATAGGGTGCATGTGCTCTCCATAGAGACAGAGACAGAAAGCGAGAAATCACCCCCCAGGGGGGATGACCACGCCGCAATCCCCTCTCCTCCATTCTCCTCTTGGGATCTTGGGCACGCACACACACGTTTCTAGCATGAGTTTCAAGCCACTCCGTCCAGAATTCAAACTGTTCTCAACTACGTGGTAGTCCAGCGATATAACCATTAGACCATCTGCTGGTCCCACAAAGAACTTTTTAAAACATTTTCTCATAAATCCTCTCTACAACCTTATAAAGAGTATCTTGTTTGTACTACTTCACAGATGGGGAAAGTGAGAGTTGAAGAAGTGAGGTCAAATTCAAGTCTCATGACTATCAAATGATGGACCAGAACTGCAGCCTAGGTTTGGTGCTTCTAACTTGCACATTCTTTCACCTATGGTACATTCCAAATATTGCCTTTTAACACATGAAGGGACTTCAAAAAGTTTATTGAAAATGGAATTAAAGTGCAAGTTTATTTTGGTGCAAAAAATGTTGAAAATCCATGCATAGTTTTTTTTGTAATATACATTTTCTATGAGATTTTTGAAGACTTCCCCCTTCATGCTCCTCTCTTTAACTTTGTAAGCCATTTCCTAGAACTTGGTAATTTAAAATTTAAAAATGCATTTTGTATCTAAAATTAAAATGCCCAAATGATTCTTTTTATGTGACTGTCCTTTGTAACCATTGGCTTGGGTTCACATTCGTCTATGAATACTGAGACAGAAAGTGAGATGTATCAGAAATTCTTTTTCTTTATGGGAATAAGAGGGTAGTAGGAAGGGGAAGAGATGGAAAAGAAAACCTGCTGTTTAAAAAAATAGCTATTCTGCCATTGGTCACTAAAAACTGCCACTGCTTATCAACTGAGACTATCCACACTATTCTTCAAAATCTTATTTCTTCTATTCATCACTGTTTCTTCTGCTTTTAGTGTAACACAACCCACTTCATTATAATTTCCTTGCCTTCACATGACATACTCCCACACATGTTG
>NW_006159428.1:4869162-4884366 GCF_000334495.1 Tupaia belangeri chinensis
GCAGGAATTCTTAGAGCTGAGAAATGTCTTCATAGATATTTGCCCTAAGTGAAAGGAGAGAAGGAGGGATGGAAATAGGGGGAAAGAGACCTTAACTTCCTTGTTTAGAAGGAAATAAAACACACAGGCTATTCCCATATGTGGAAATATGCTCATCCACCCATAGGTTCTGCTCACCGAGATGTACCTTGTTATGGTCTAGATAATGGTTTGTCCCCTAACAGTTCGTATTTTGAAATTTGATCTTGGTGGTAACCAAACATTCCCCAAAAGTTAATATAGTGGAACTTGACTGACTGCAATACATCTATCCAAAGATATAAACCCATTCTTGTACTAACTTACACTGAATAAAAAGGATTCCCAAGACATATATTCATTTTTTAAGAGGTTTTTGCTATAGGGCGTGTGCGCTCAACAGACAGAGACAGAGAGACAGAAAGTGAGAAATCACCCCCCAGGGGGGATGACCATGCCACAATCCCTTCTCCTCCATTCTCTTGGGATCTTAGGCATGCATGCACACATACCTGGCGTCAGTTTTAAACCACCAAGTCCAGGACTTGAACCACTGTCAACTACATTGGAGTCCAGTGACATAGACATTACACTAACTGCTGGTCCCGCCCAGGACATATATTCTTAATAGAACAAAACAATCAACCCCTCAGCCCTGTAAAAATTACTTGTTCTTATTACTACCCATCCTGCCCATTCCAGAAGTCATGTGTCTAGTTTCATTTATTCTCCTAAACATTTTCACTTTTATATCTCTAGGTAATCTTTCAAGGTTTACAGAATGCTTTGCAGTCTGTGTATGTGAGCAAACCTCTTGCCCATTAGCAGGAAGACAGGCATGTCTGTTCCCCTATGCACCACACCAGAATGAATAATCAGCACCTAGTTTCTTGGCATATACTTCAGATGACATTTTTACCTGACCCAGAGGACATATTTTATTTCTGCTTTGTGGCACTGCATGAAAGAAAGCAATTACAATCTGAGTGATGTTACAAAACTCCATGCCCTATGGCATAGTCTTCATTTAGAGTTAGGTGGAAATTGAGATATTCAGTGGATTCACATACAATCCCAGGTTTATTGTCAGCCAGTAGTATAGTATTTAAGGCAACTGAATCCCATATGGTCTACTGTGCAGTTCTAGTCCCAGACCTGGCAGCTTGAGAAACATGACAGGCATGTGTATATATATGCCTAAAACCCCAAGAGGAGAATAGAGGAGAAGTAATTACAGCCTGGCCTTCTTCCCTGAGAGGTGCTTTCTCACACCCCCAACTCGCTCTGCACCCCATCTCTGTTCTGCAAAAGCACATTCTATTGCAAAAACAAACAAAAACTCCCAAGTTTACCAAATTGTATCTCAAGTCTTGAGTCATGTTCACTTTTTGAACAATTTCTGTTTTGTTCTCTTTATACCAATGCTATATGAGAACTAATTTTTCTTTTTTAGAGAAATTTTGCTATATGGCATATGCTCTTGCCAGAGAGACAGAGAGACAGAAACTGAGAAATGACCCCTAGAGGGGATGGCCATGTCACAATCCCTTCTTCCCCGTTCTCCTCTCAGGATTTTGGGCACTTACGCACATGTACCCGGCATGAGTTTTAAGCCACCAGGTCCGGAACTCAAACTGCGGTCAACTACATGGTAGTCCAGCAAAAAACATTATGCCATCTCCTGGTCCCAAGAATTAATTCTAAGTATAGTAGTATAGGATCCCCTTAACTTTCATCTGTTTTTTTTTTTCTTTATCTTTTTTTATTTCTTATTTTTTAAATCAATTAATTTACACGTATTCATTGAGCATTGTCACAGCATACAAAATGTAATTTCCCATCCAGAAGATGCTACATAGTAGCTTAATCATACATGTTATCATCAGTAATTTTCCATTTCTAGTTTGATATATGTATATATTTTTCCCCTTATTTCTCACTCTCTGCCATTTCCCACACTCCTCACACACTATCTCAGGTGTCCACAGTTTTTTTCCATTCCTTTTTTCCCCCCCACATTTTATTGATTCACAAAATTTCTTAAATAATCTAACTACTTTCAATAGCAAGCTCTGCTGATACATACATATCTGTGAATACATGTCTGACTTAAGTCATGAAACTGAGTAGAATGAATATACTATATATCTGATGCTATATAGTTTACTATATGCATTAATTATGTATTTTTACTATACTTTTCAATTTCAAGAAAAGCAGATTTAACTTTAATAAATCAAAGAAATGCTAAGGAAATATGCTTAAAACTTAAAGCCAGGAAACAGGTTGGAATTCTGCTCAAACAATAGGTACATGAACCTATTGGCAGCTCAAGACAAGACAAAAAAAAAGTCCAAAAAAAAAAAAAAAAAAAAACTTAAAGCCAGGAAACAGGTTGGGATTCTGTTCAAATAGTAGGTACATGACCCTATTGGCAGCTCAAGACAAGACAAAAAAAAATCCTTAAAATCAAGGGGGAAAAAGCCTAGAAAAAAATCAACAATGTTTTATTCAAAAGTCATAAATTCTATTTCACCAGATCAGTCTCATATACTTTATCTTTTGTTGTGATGCAATTTTCAATTAAATTCTGGGATCGAATAATCAGCTCCAGACTTGTCCCCATGATTAAGTTGGCCATTTTCTTAGTTTTTGAAGTCTTATTTCTGTGAGACTGTATTTAATTTTCCTGGTATAGCATTCCCTGCAGAATTTCTTGGAGATCTGGTCTAGTGTTGGTAAATTCTTTCAGATTTTGTTTATCTGAGAATGTTCTTGCTTTTCTTCCCATATAAAGGATAATCTTCCTGGGTATAGTATCCGTGGTTGCAATTGCTTTTCCCTTAACACTTTGTGAATATATTTTCCCGTTCTTTCCTCACTCACATTTTTCCCTTTGAGAGATCCGCTGTCAGCCTGATGGGATATCCTTTGTAGGTAACTTGCCATTTCTCTCTTGCCAATCTTAGTATCTTGTCTTTGTCTGCAGTTTTGCTTAATCTGGCTATAATATGTCTTGGAGAAGATCTTCTTGGGTTGATTCTATTTAGGGTCCTTTGTATTTCTTGGGACTGGATTTTTGAATGTTTCTTTAGGTTTGAAAAGTTTTCTTGCAGGATTTCATGGAATAGATTGTCAATGCCCTTATGGGTCTCTTCCCCTTCTGGGATACCAATTATCCAGATGTTTGGATGTTTGATGGCATCTAGTATTTCTCATATAGTATTCTCATGTTTTTGGACAATTTTCTCAATCTTCATGGTGGATTTTTCTAGGCCAATAATTCTATCTTCTACAACTGAGATTCGATTTTCAGTGTGATCTAGTCTGCTCTGAATACTTTCAAGGGAGGTTTTGACTTCTTGTATTATAGTCCTCATCTCTAACATATCCATTTGATTATTTTTTAAAGGGTGTAATTCCTCTTTTAGATCTTGCAAGAATTTCCTCACCTCCTGAAGCTCATCAGCCTCTTTCCCCTGCCCCTTTGGCAGTTCATTGTCTCTCTTCTCTTCAATCTCTGTGAGCTTTGTCACGATGAAAATTCTAAATTCTTTATCAGACATTTCCATGAATTTCATCATGAAGAGGACTTATTTTTCCTCAGAGGAGAGGTATTTTCTTGTTTTTTCATATTTCTTGTGACCCTGTGGTGATTTCTAGTAATCAGATGAAGCTGAGTCTGTGCATGTCCTGAGAGGCATGCAGGAGGAGGTTATCTGCAATCTCTCTTCCATTCCATTCTCACTCTTTGTGCATCTGAATCAGTGGGGCTAGAGGAATATTCTGACACTAACCATATTCAGATGTACAGATTTTGTCCACTTAGGCCTGTCTAGACACTTAGTGAGCAGAAGCTCAGAAGCAAATGAGTAAAGATTAAAAAAGAAAGAAAAGAATTAAAGAAAATGAAAGAAGAAAACATAAAATAATAAGAAAAAAGGATAATAAAAAACTATATATTTTAATATTAAAATGCAAAAATAGAAATACACTTGGTGCACAAAGCACTATTCACAGCTGAAGTTCAGGATCCATGTGGAGGTGGGCCTGGGTTTGTGCCTTTCCTAAACAGAAAGGGGGAGGCACCTATTAACACAATAAAGGCACTTGAAAGCCCAGAGAATACTTTACCTTAAAAAAAGTAAAAATTTAAAAGACTCAAGGAGACACAGAAAGACAGAGAGAACTGGAGACAAAGAGACAGGTAACACTACCCACTAGAAATATGTGAGGAAGAAGTCTCAGCAGAAAAATCTTCATTTTAAGTCTCTGAAAGCACTAGTTCACAGCTGAAGTTCAGGATCCATAACTCATCAGATTAGCCAGTGCCTCTTAATCCCCTCATTAGTCATGCTGAGTGGGTTTATCACAAGTATGGCTACTTTCTAGTGTGGTCTTAATACCCACAGCATGAGCATCAAAGGTAACAGTGGTTTGGGAAAAAGGAAAAAAGACTGCTTCTAGAACAGGAGAGAACAAGGAAGAAATGAGTATGTTAAAGTAAAACTCTAAAGAAGAGAAGTAGGGAGCTGCAGGAACATTGATCAGAATGAAGAGATGAGGCCAGTTATGAAGATCTACCAGAATGAGTCTGTGGTGGGGAAAGTGAGATAGAGAAGATATGAAAAGCTTTTATAAGTTCCATACACCTACTGTGAAGAATGTGACATGGTATCAACAAGAAAAAGATGTAAGAACTGACAGGAATAATGAAATTGTAGCTTAGGAGAAAAAGGTCATGGGTTGTATCTATGGGTTGTCAGAAAGTCATAACACCTTTTCACATAGAAAAACACATCATGTCTTTTCTGACGACCCCATAGATAGACTTCTAGGAAGATGTGAATAGTTGTATGACTCTGACTAATATCGCTCTGCTCTACAGAAGTTGAAAAAAAAAGGAAGCAAATAGAAATTATTTGGGGTGGGAAATAGTGGAAGATCTAGCAGGTGAGGAATTCTAAACTACATCTATAGGAGGAGGAAAGTTTATTATTAGGGACCAGCAGGTGGCGTTGTAGTTAAGGCACTGGACACTCCCACCTGGCCAACCAGAGTTTGAGTCCTGAATCTGGTGGCTTGTTTTCTCACTTCCTCTATCTCTCACTCTCAACCTCTGTCTCTCTCTGGTTAAATTTAAAAAATAAATAAATGAATGAATGAGTAAATGAAATAAAAATAATTTTAAAAAAGAAAGTTTATTATTAAATCAAGAAGTGTCAAAGGTTAGTAACTGTGCTGCAGAAGTGTGGAAGGACAAAAGCTGGGTGGTAAATACATGGTTTCAGTGAAAGAATGTGAACCTTGACCAGAGAATGGTTTTCAATGAAAAGGGTCTTTCAGAATGGCTGGTTGAAGTGGGGTTTGGAGGAAGCCCTTCAGAGAAAAGGAAGGTGGGATTTGTGCAGTCGGAATGAAGGCAGAAAACAATATGGACCACAGAGGGATCCACCTTCCCTTTCTATTAATTTTTCATTTCATTTCATAGTCTCTCATATGGCCCTTGTATTTTCTGACTCCCTCAAGATTAAGCTAAACCTAGATATAGTGTTATGGGTTATGGTCAATTTACCTTATCAGGAAAGAGAAAACAACGGAAAACAAAAAGCTAACAAGCTAAGTATTGCTCCAAGATGATAAAAAGGAAGATGAATAGGGCCCAAAGGCAGAGTTCTGGGCATTAAGCTTCCTTTATTATACGCTGGCAGGATAACCTACAAACTAATTGCTCTGTCTTTAAGATTGGATGGCAGTTATGGGAACTGGACTTGATGGTACTTACTTACAGTACTTTAAAATAAAAACTTGGGCTTATTCTAAAGTTTCCTGTGCAAAGAGCTCCCAGATGTGTGATTTCCAGGATCCCAGAGGTGTGAGTGAACTAGAAAGTACAAATCACACATGGCACAAGTAAAAAATTCATGATTATCAGATGAATGGGATAGTTTGGAGAACCAAATGGGAGAAGTCAAATAACAAACCTACCTGCTACTCTATTACAAATCGATTTCTAGGTAATACACATTCATCCACGCACTCATTCCCTCCTTCAGTATGCCTACTGATACTATCTTCAAAAGGTGTGTGGACAATGAACTTGAACAGATTTCACAAAGTACAAATACCTTCCCAGTTCAGGTCTGTCTTGGCCTATATGCCTGTTTCTTTGTCTCTTCATAACCATACATGTTTAATATCTCATCCTTCAGTAATTTTGGGGTGTTTTGCTCAAAGAACTCTCTAGGTTTTAATATAAAACTTCAATAACAGTTCTATTCCATTTCTTTTTACCTGGCATTGTTTCTTTTCTCTTGAATTTTGCAAATACCTATAGCAGGAGTAACAGAAAGCAGTGTTCAAAAACATTCACCACAGAGACCAGCAAATGGCATAATGGTTATGTCGCTGGACTCCCACCTAGTCAACAGTGGTTCAAGCCCCGAACCTGACAGTTTAAAATTCATGCTGAGTGTGTGTGTGTGTGTGTGTGTGTGTGTGTGTGTGTGCCCAAAATCCCAACAGGAGAATGGAGGAGAAGGGATTGTGGCGTGGCCTTCTCCACTGGGAGGTGATTTCTCACTTTCTGTCTCTCTTTCTCTCTCTGTCTCTTTGGCAAGCACACATGCCCTATAAAAAAAAAAAACTAAAAAAAAAAAAAAAAAAGAAAAAAAAAAGAAAAAAACTCACCACAGAGATAGTACTCAAAATACCAAAGCATTTACATCTTTACTTTTTATAACTGTCTATAACTTACAAACTAAACTTATTTTAAAAGAAGCTTATTGTCTTATCAACTTAGGGCAAATGAAACCACAGTGACAGTGAAAAGCCAAATATATTTCTCTGGAAAAACATCTCCACTCAACTAAAGAGAAAATGCGAGTGTTTTTGAAGACCTGTGGCATGCCTTTCCTGTGACCCAGAGCTGAAGATGTTTGTCAAGTAAATTTTAGTGACAGGCCAATGGACTCATTCTCCTTGGAGTTTTATTGTTTTCTAGAAATTTCACAACATAGGCATCCCTTTCATAAATGGATGTCCCATGCCAAGGAATAGGGAAGTTATTCAGTTGCCTGTTTATCTCATTTGTTTTTACTATCCAAAACATATCAAGAGCTTTCTCCTTTTGTTTGGGTGTTTTAGATTTAAGGTGAACTTCAAAAATACTTCTCTGCTATGACCACCACTACAAAAGGGCTGAACAGTCATCCAGATAAGGCTTCCAGTTCTATAAAAATGAGTTTGGGGGCCAGCAGCTGGCATGATGATTAAGGCACTGGACCCCAAATAGCTGAACACACTTCAAGTCCTGCTAGCTTGAAAATCATGCCGGTGCATGTGTGTATGTGTTTAAAATCCTGAGGGAAGAATGGAGGAGGGGGGATTGTAGAATGGCTATCCCTTTGGGGCGGGATTTCTCAGTTTCCCCTGTACCCCGCCCCTCTCTTCGGCAAGCGTCCATGCCCTATGGCAAAAACCTAAAAAAAAAAAAAAAGTTTTAACCCCATTTTATCAATTTTATATTTTTAGAATTGTACATACCGACTATGCTCAGAATCAGAGCTTCAACTGTCAAGAACACTCATAATTGCTTTATATTCACCATCCAAATTGGCGTCGCTGTGTTTGTGGGTCCTTCTCATGCAGCCGCATCCTTCACATCACCTCCAGAGGTACCTTCTACGGGCAGGAGCTCTTGTACCTCTGCTTACCGACTGAAAAACCGTTATACCCACGATGACTACTGGAGTAATTTGGAAACTCTTGGTTTCCAAAGATATTTCTTAGAAACCTGGATTTGAACAATTACCAACAGTTTCTCACATTAGAACCTCCTGACTTAACAAAATTTGAAATCCGATAGAAAGGTGCTGTTTTTAGAAATTCTGTCATGACATTTTCATTGGTCAGACAATTTCTCAATCTTCTCTGAACCTACGTTATTTGAAGGAAAGCTATTGAAGCTAGCAGGTGGCGTAATGGTTAAGATGCTGAACTCCCACAGGGTCGACCATGGTTCGAGTCCCGGACTCAACAGCTTGTAACTCACACATGAATGTGCGTGTGTGCCCAAAGTCCCGAGAGAAGAATGGAAGAGAAGGGATTGCAGCATGGCCATTCACCCTGGGGGGGGGGGGTGATTTATCACTTTCTCTCTCTCTGTCTCTCTCTGTCTGTCTGGTGAGTGCACATATCCTACAACAAAAATCTCTCAAAAGAAGGAGGAAAGCTAATAATGATATACAGTGAAATCTGTTTACTTCAGAATCCCATCAGTTAGAAATTCATGAATTTTTTTAAAAAGTAAAGAACTTTAAAATTTATCATCTTACTTCCTAGTCAATAAAATGCTATTGAGCCATCTAATTGCATAGTGAGATCTATTTATCCCACAGCAATTATTCTATAGCAAGGGGAACTGTTCTATACTTTTATTGAAGAATTATTTAATTTTATTATTATTTTATTAATTTGCTATACACATTTATACTGGTCTTAGCTCTTTATAGTAATCAGTGGTTGTTAGTAATATTTTTAAGAAAGCATTTATCAAATACTCTCTTCAAAAATTATTAGCTAAGCATTGTAGTATAAATTCTGTAGACACTATAACTATTAAATTTTTTGTAAAATAGCTTCACACGGGACCAGCAGATAGCATCATGGTTACATCACTGGATTCTCACACTCACCAGAGAGAGAGAGAGAGATAGTGAAAAAGCAAGCTACCAGATCCAGAACTCAAACCACAGTCAGCCATGTGGGAGTCCAACACCCTAACTACCATGCCACTTGCTGGACCCTGTTACAGACTTTAAAATGTCAAAATTTTCAGGGCCAGCAGTTAACTTGGTGGTTAAGGTGCTAGAATCCCACTCTGATTGCAATGTGAGTCCTGGACCCAGTGGCTTGATAAATCATGATGGGCACATGTGCGTGCCCAATAACTTGAGAGGAGAAGAAGGGATTGTAGTGTGGCCATCCCCCTGCCCTGGGGGGTAATTATTTCTCACTTTTCCTCTCCCTGCCTCTCTCCTGCAAGCACACCCACCCTATGGCAAAAACCTAAAAAAGAGAAAAAAAGAAAAAGAAAAAGAAAAATTTTCAGCACTTTAAAGCACCTCCTATTCCACAGTAATTCAATTTTTTTTATTTTTAATTTTTTACTAAAGGAATAATTTATTAAAGACCAATCAAATTTATAAAATATCTTGTTAGCAACTTTTGGTCTAGATTGATATTTAAACAACACTGCTACATTTTTTTAGGATTAATTTTAGGGTTTGATTTACACATTTATACTGGTCTTACCTCTTTATAGTAATCGGTGGTTGTTAGCAATGTTTTTAAGGAAACATTTATCCTATACTCTCTTCAAAAATAATTAACTAAGCATTGTAGTACAAATTCTGTTGCTACTATAACTATTAAAATTTTTGGTAAAATAGCTTCACATGGGACCAGCAGATAGCATAGTGGTTATGTCACTGGATTCTCACATAGCTGACCACAGTTCAAGTCCTAGACCCAGTGGCTTAAAACTCATACTGGGCACGTGTGTTTGTGTGTGTCCAGGGTCCCAGAAGGAGAAGGGATTGCAGCATGGCCATCCTCCTGCGAGGGTGATTTCTAACTTTCCCTCTCACTGTCTCTGTCTCTGTCTCTCTCTCTCCAGCAAACATAATGTGCTTTAAGGCAAAACACTCTACCAAAGAAATAATAACAGTAAATACTGAAAGTCTAGTATCTAAATTATAATATATACAAGACAATGTATACAGTAAAATAAATAATAATACATAAAATAAAAAACATGTTATATGTGAGATTCTCTGAAATTTGGGGTAAAGAAAAGAAAATTCTCAATTTATATGTAACTTCCAGGTCTTTAAAACCAATGCAAATTTAGGATAGTCAATGAGCAAAGTATCCCCCCCACACTTTTTGGGGACTGAGGGAACCATCATCCTATTTTTTTCTAAAATAGCACTAGCCTCAAATAATTTTCCGAATAATTGAACTTATTGTCATTATTATCCTGGAATCTTTTAAGTTTTTATTAAAATAGTAATCTAACAAAATAAACTCTTTTAAACAATCATAATAGTAGAAATCACTCCTTACAATAAGATACTATCATCCAAAAACAATTACTTTCCATTTTGCATGATTCTTTCTACTTTTCATATTACTTAGTGTGTACATCTCCTAATTAAATCATGATTTACATGAAATTTTATGTTTTTTCCTCTGAATTTTATAATATTTTGTATATTCTACATAGTCATCTCACTTTAATGTAAATTAATAAATATCATTAAATAGCAAAGGAAAAACAATTTTGCAAGAGGTATCACTTTTGTTTTAAGAAAATTTCAAATTCTCTTTCATTCCACAAACATCTTTTGAACACCAGTGGTATTCCTCACCGTATAATATATGGGGCATCATCTCTGTCCTAAGGAATGTGTGATCTAATAAGGAAAAAGCAAGCACACACACAGAGATATGCTTTATAATACCTACCAGGACCGTATAATGTTTTTCACTTTGATGGGAGAAGGCTAGAAAAGGCAAAGAGAAGGGCTTCTTGAATTTTTTGAAAGTCTCCTTTAAAATATGAAATGATTCCATAAGTTGGATCAGGATTACACTCGCAACATAATTAAAAGACCTAACTTTCTCAGGAAGAGGTTAGGGTTAGAAGCAACCTTCGGTGTGTGCTCTCTCTTAGTGACTCATCTATTGCTTCACAACAGCGCCCCCAAGTGGTCTTCCAGCCTCTGTTGGAACATAGGACTTCCCGGGAGTCTACATCTTGAGTAGGATTGCTGACAGTGCTTCTGCAAACACTCTGCTTTGCATCTCGCAGGCCTTGGTTGCTATGTAATTGTTTGGTTTTCTGAATACCTGTGAATGGGTCGATAAAGTCAGGGATTCCTACTTCAAGGTTATGCATATACTTTTGCATCTATACAACCAATCAAGGGTGGGAGATCATTTTGAATATACACATGATTTTAATTGCATTTGATAGAATAATCAGTTGTCACTAACCTAGATAATGAAAAACCTAACATTTTTACTTGTGTCCAACATGCCCTCCTAATATTTTATATCTAATATTGCCTCCTAATATTTAGTATTTATCATACTTTTCATTTTATGTATATTTAAATGAAATTTTTATATATAAATATATGTGAAAATTTTATATATACATATATGAATATATACATATATAATTTCCTCTAAGACACAGATAAGTATTTATTAATCTCATTCTCTAAGCCACACAGTGAGGGCTTTCCTCACTATCCTTATAAATCTTTATTTTACAATATATAAATTATAATTCCTTTCAATTTTTTATTCTTTGACTGTGCCCAAAAATTGAGATTATTTCTTCCAATCTTCTCTTTAATATTAAATACAGAAACTGTAAATTATGAAACCCATTTTTCCCAACTGCAAGCTCTCTTCCTCAATCTGTCTATTATCATTTTAAAAAGAATATAAACCAGCATTCTGATTACTTTTTTTAAATCTCCCCTCCTTTAAAAATTGATAGGCTGTTAACTTGAGAAAGTTTCTTTATTGCTCTGGAGAAGACCTAGCCAAAGATGTATTTTTATAAAGGAGTTTTGCCAATATCCATTTTTCAGTCACTTCCTTTTTTTTTTTGAGAGGTTTTTGCTATCGGGCACATGCGCTCACCAGAAAACAAGAGAGAGACCGAAAGCAAGAAATCACCCCCCAGGGAAGATGGCCATGCCGTAATCCCTTCTCCTCCCATTCTCTTCTCGGGATCTTGGTCATGCATGCACATGTGCCTGTCTTGAGTTTAAGCCACCAGGTCCAGAACTTGAACCGCGGTTGGCTACATGGGAGTTCAGTGACATAGCCATTACGCTAACTGCTGGCCCCCATTTTTCAGTCATTTCTCAACAGAACAAGACATCTGTATCTTCCTATTATAATCGTCACGGAACATGAGGCTGGCAGGAGGCAGTCTTTGAAAAAATGCAGACTTCGAATCTGAAACCTAACATCCAACCATACTATTCATCTGGAAAATAGCATCCTGCCATTGAAGTACATTGAGGGCTAGTTGTCTGCAACACCTTGATGTGGGACCATCCTTGTATTCCCACATCCAGCGTTGTACTGACACCTAGTACGCCCCCTATGAATGGTGCTGAGTGAATATCGAATGCGATAGCAAGACCAGCTCCATGGAGCAATAGTAAAGTACTGCTCAGGAGAAGTCTGATCCCACACGACCCCACCAGATCAGCCTGAAACAAACTAGGCACATGTGTGAGTGCTCGGGATCTGACAGACTGGAGGACTGGAGAAAATGGACTGTGGCATGACCCTGTGGAGGGTGTTCATCCCTCTCATGCATGTACACTACCATGAGTTTTTTTAAAAAAGTTTTTAAAAAGTACATTAATGGCAGGGTCAGCAGGTTGCATGGGGGCCAGAAGGTAGTATGGTAGTTAAGGTGCTGGACTTCCACATGGCCAACCCCAACCACAGTCAAGTCCCAGACCTGGCATCCTGAAAACCATGCCAGGCATGTGTGCATGCATGCCAAAAATGCCAAGAGGAGAATAAAGGAGAAGGGATTGCAGCATGACCATCACCCCCGGGGGATGATTCTCTCTCTCTCTCTCTCTCTCTCTCTCTCTCACACACACACACACACACACACACACACACATACACACACACACAAGCGCACATGCTCTATGGTAAAAACCTTGAAAAAAATTGCAGTAATGGCAAATTTTCAGATATGGTTGTGGATAGATCTAATTTTGCATAATCTAAAAACTGTACGTATTTAGTAATGTTCTTGCCACTTAGATTTAATAAATTGCAAAATGTTTCTCTGGCAAGGGTGTTAGGTGAGTAATTATGGTGCAAGGCTCAAACTCTGTTTAGTAAAAAGAAATTATTTGATGGAGACTTTTATGGGATACAATAACCTCCACACAAGGCAATAAATCCAACACTCCAGTTAATATGTGAGTTCCAAAGGAGAAACCTTAATGGAATCATTTTGTAACCCTGACCGAATGAGATGTAGAAAGTTAACACATGACATAAAACGGAAACACTAATTATTGTCATCCTTTCCTGCACGTGTGTGTGTGCGCGCACATGCACGCATGCTTATCATATAAGACAGGACTTTCATATGAGTGTCAATTTTAGAAAGTTCTTCTTTTACAGTCATTTTCATCTTCATTTGATTAGGAATTTGGTATTTGTGACTGTCCAATTTTGTATCACATACAACCCCTCTTACCCTCCAATATATGCCTACAAAGAATAACTCTGCAGTCTAATTGGCGAGACCTGACTCAGGCAGCCAGACACAGACACTAGAGCACATCACATAAAAAGAGCTGATGATCACCAAACGTGATTATCTTCCTAGAAGCTAAAGCGAATGCAGCAAAGCCTATAAAGTTTATGAATGCACTGCCTCTTTCTATGAAATAGGGTGGGACATCTCCAAAAGTGAACTATAGAAAATTCCTCCTCTCTTTCTTTCTTTTTTTTTTTTATTTTTTATTTTATTTTAAGAGAGATTGTTGCTATAGGGCACATGCACTCACCAGACAGACAGAAGTGAGAAATCACCCCCCAGGGAGGATGGCCATGCTACAATCCCTTCTCCTCCATTCTCTTCTTAGGATTTTGGGCATGCATGCACACACGACCGGCATGATTTGAAGCCACTGGGTCCGGGACTCAAATTGCTGTCGACCATGTGGGAGTCCAGCAGTGTAACTATTATAGCATCTGCTGGTCCCCACCTCTGCTTGTCTCTACTAATATCTAAACTAGGCTGTTCTCAGCAAGTAATTTCAGAACTTCTGTGTGCTTAGCCCTAAGAGCTGGGTCCAAGGGAGCTACAGCAACATCTAGTTAGGAGAGACAAAACTGTCCATCTGAAACAATTAGTGACTGGACAGTCAGTGATTATCTGCACTGTACTATTTAATACTTTCATATATTTTCACATTCCTTTTGCATTATTCTTGCAATTTGGGATTCAAAATTAATTTTGACATGGAAAATTTGAAATGACCTTAAATCTTCTTATGGAATTGGACACAGAGGCCCTGCCCGGCAGTTAGTAGCAAACTAAACTACAGTGGTAGAAGCTGCATGGCCTACAGTAGGCCCTCTCCCTCTCACTCTTCCTCTCGCTCCCCTCGCCCACCTCACATACGTCTATTATCTATCATGAATAAAATAAGCTTTAAAAAAATAATAAAAAGAACTGGACACAAGTACCAGAGCTTTCCTACAAAAACTAAGGTTAGTGTACCTCTCTACTGAATTTCCAGCACTTTCTACTTAATTGGCATGAGTTCTTCCCAGGGGCAAGTTGACTTCCAGCGTAGGACTCTGTAGTCAGCCACATGGGAATCTAGCACCTCAACTACCACATCACCTGCTGGCTTCTAGAAACTTTTAAATTATGCCTAAGGCTAGTATTATATCCTACTTGTCTAATACCACTTTAGATAGTCTATAATAAATTAATATGAAATTTATTCCAGAAGGTTTTCACCTTCTCAAAAATCTCTTCATTGTTGGAATATTGTCAGGAAAACCAAGAGTAAAAACATTAGTCCTGTCAACAAAGCTTAATGGTTATTATCTATCTTAAAATTTTATTCACAAAATAACTTTCTTAAAATTATTTTACTTAGCATTATTTATTTATTTTAATTTGACCAAAGAGGGACAGAGAGAGAGAGGGAAAGTGTGAAAACAAGACACCAAGGCCAGGACTGGAACCATGGTCAGCCATGTGGGAGTCCAGTGTCCTTAACCACCACATCACCTGATGGCAAACTTTCTATTTGCTCCTTAAAATATAAATAATGGAGCCATAGCTCATGTTTCTCTTGAATTTTGCTAGTATGGTACTCAAAAATATTAACTGAATTATATTAATTAACGCTTTGATAATATTACAGATTTTTCTTAATGGAAGACTAGTTTGCAAATATTCTGTAGGTTTTCTTTGTAGATATGACTTTATGGGACCAGCAGTTAACGTAATGGCTATGTCACTGGACTCCCATGTAGTCAACCACGGTTCGAGTCCTGGACCCGGTGGCTTAAACTCACGCTGCGTGCATGTGCATGTGT
>NW_006159428.1:4884821-4903540 GCF_000334495.1 Tupaia belangeri chinensis
CTCTCAAAAAAAAAAAATGACTTTTAGAAGAAAAGATTATTTTTTTTCACTGTTACACCATGCTTCTCATGACCATTTCTATTTTTTACACTAATCGAAAAAGAGATTTACTTTATTTATCCACAGTATTGCATGTTTTAATATATTTACTGCTTTGTTTACACTTGTACTGCTATGATACAAGCTACAGTTGAAATATTGCAGGCCCTGTAGGTCTATTACATTAATCTTATTTTTATAGCAGAACATATTATTAAATATTTATGTGCAGTACAAAAGCAAATCAATAGCCATACTCTACAGTGGATAATCTGTAGCAGAATAGGTTCAAATGTAATCATTGTCCACACAGGGATGGTGAAGGTACTCCAATAAAATTTGATAAAAGTTAATTTCTCAGTCTTATTTCCCTATGTACAAGTATTCTATAAAGGAATGTACAGCAATGGAAAGTAGCAACAAAGTATTTAAGCACTCAACATTTTTAAGTTTGGTCATTTGTAATTTATAAATTGAGCCTTTTGTTTATCAGGTAGCTTTTTAGGTAATGTGGATTATTCACTTCTATATATCATATCCTTAGAACTTAGAGAATAAGTCTGTGAACATAATGCTTTCTCATCCACACGATGAAATCAGTAGAATCAAAATACTATTTGGAGAGTGTTTGTGCTAGCATATGGTTAATACATTCCACCTCTGCCTTTAGCAGCGGTCTCTTTTTTGGGGTTGTGGGGGTGGAAGGGAGTTAAATCATTGTTTTCTATTCAACTGTGTTGGAAAGAGCACTAGACTTGCAGTCAGTA
Source organism: Tupaia belangeri chinensis (assembly GCF_000334495.1). NCBI lineage: Eukaryota > Metazoa > Chordata > Mammalia > Scandentia > Tupaiidae > Tupaia > Tupaia belangeri. The sequence continues at coordinate 4,885,628 of NW_006159428.1, forward strand.
GGTTTGGATCCAAAGCATGGCTGATGCTTATTACCTGTTACCTTAGGCAGTCACTTGTAATCAACACTATTGGTTCCTCAACGCAGTCTCTTTACCAGCTTAATACACCCTGCCCTCAGCTCTGAGTGCTGACTGAACAGGACAGAGCTCTCCACTTCTCCAGACATAAAAGTTAATGGAAGGCCAAGAGGAGCCACCTTGCCTTGCCTGAGAAGTTACATACCAACAGCCAGCGACTGAGCTGGCCTGGGGCATCAGAGTTCTTGCCTGTGGGTGGGATCAACTCTAGGACACAACATGCTCCTTTGCTGCCTGAGAGATCAGGCTGCCTGAGAGACCCAGCTGAGAGACCACATTCTCACATTGCTATTTTGTCTTGCGCCATCCTGTTTTCCTCACTCTCCCTCTCCAAAAAATGTGTCAGTATGCTTCGGTACATGGCTGAACAAGAACCTGGAGCTTGGGCTCAGGTTCTAGGGAACCTGACCTAAGATACCATCTAAAGTCTAAGCCTCCGTTTATTTATCTGTAAAATGAATAATAACTGAGCCAGCAGGTGGCACAGTGTTAAGGTGCTGGACTCCCACATGGCTAACCGCCGTTCGAGTCCCAGACCTGGAAGCTTGCTTTCTCACTTTCTCTCTCTCTCTCTGTCCTTTTTCTGGTCTAAATAAAATAAATAAAGTTAGGTAAAGTAATTTAAAAAATAACAAACAAGTAATAAATGACCCATTATTGCACAATTAAATGATGCATCATTATATGAAAGTGCTTTGTAACCTGGAAAGAATTAAATAAATCCCTAGGTATTACTATGTTCAATTGATCATTAAAATCAATTATAACAAGTTGATTTTTATAATTCTCTGGGAATTATTGTGCCTAATCTACCCCAATATGTGCCATAAATGCCCTTTTTGGATTCCTCGAAAGTGACAAACTTTTCATTGTACCTTCACATAAGCATGATTCCAATAGAGAATTTCAAAGTTTTTCTAGCCTCTACTTAATAAAACTTCTAAATGGCAATGCTTATACAAGTAGACTGAACTTCTGCAATATCCAGCTTTTTAAAAATCCTAACCTTTCTCACCATTTATGAGATATTATTCTGTTAGTGTAAACAGAAAAAAAAAAGTGACAACTCCTCTGTAAGTCTGAGACCTTTCCTCCCAATTAAATTAGAACAATTTACCCTAAGAGATATTTATTTACTTATTTATTTAAGCATCTAATTTCTTCCTGGACTAGTCAATCCTAATCAAAAAAACTATTATGACATTTCCTAAACTGAATTGTACTAACTTTAAAATATTATGCATTTTTCTTAAGCAGGCAAAATAAAATCTGAGTAAAATCTCACATTCATAGATCTACAGTAAGCAAACGTATCTCAGGTAATAGGCAAGTGCAAGTTATTTTTATTTTTTTAAGGAATTATTTTATTTAACTTTATTTGTTTATCTTTGATCAGAGAGGGACAGAGAGAGAGAGAGAGAGAAAGCAATCTGCCAGGCCTGGAACTAGAACCACACTTGGCCACATGGAAGTCCAGTTCCCTTAACACCACGCCACCTGGCAACCCCCGGTTATTTTTCTTTAAGTGTTAAAATTTAGCTTTAATGACCCTGTACCAGAACTTTGTCAGATTCTCACAGTGCCTTTATAAGTAAGAACTCATTCATTCACTCAACAAAAGTTTATCAAGTACCTTCTATGTGCCAAACATGAGGCTGAGAATCCGGGGATGCAGTGGTGAGCAGAAACAGAGAGGATGCTTGCCTGCTTCCAGTGCAATGCAGGTAACAAGACTGACTTTAATCAAAGGATGAGTCAATGTAATGAACTGACAGGTGCTATGAGCATAGCGGAACTTGAGTGACTCCAAGTTATCAGAGAAATGAGGGAAAAGAGCATTCCAAGCAGAAAGACTAACATGCACAAAGACACTATGGCAGGAGAGAATGTGACCAAACGTCAGAGTTCCACTAGAAGGCCTAAGATAATAAACAGACAAGTGTTAAAACTAAGAGTGATACCCCAAAAAAGCTATGATCAGAACTGGGAAAAGGAAAGTTACCAAACTAGGAATCACCTTGGTCCCGTGCAAGTGTATTATTCTTCCACTGCGCTCAAGAAACTGTGCTCACTTCAGATCTAGGAGGCCTTCCCAGTCGGGACCCTTCCCACTCCTCTCACCTCCATTGCACTTCCTTCCCTACCACCTGTGCCTCTCAAAGGTCACCCTTGCTCAACCTTGAACTGCTCTTGCACCAGGACTACTGAAAGCTGTTAGAGCCTTATCAAACAGTTACATTTCTTAAGACTAAATCCCGTTTTCCATGGTAGCTGCCTAGGTTATACGCTTCACATCATTTTTCTTTAAACCCTCCTAAGTCCAGTCCTTGCTTGCAGGAGAAAATTCAGTTCTGCATCAAGAGCCCTTCAAGACTGGACTATCTTTTCATCTCTATTTCTCATTTCTTTCCACATCATTGCATCCTGGCACCTCTAGACTGCATTTGATTTCACAAAAATTTTTATCAAAATGGCACAGGCCATAATGTTTCAAGCTCTGGTCTTTCCTCTGTTTCACTTCTTAACTCAAATAGCCCCTCCGCAGGGCAGCTTTTTTTAACCTCCCAATGGCCCCTCCCAAACCAATTATCTGTCCCTCTTCTGTGTTCCAACATCATCTTTCCATATTCTTTGTTGAATTGTCCACAATATTTAAAAGTATTCACAATATTTAAAAGTATGTAAAGCCCCCCTTGGACTATGAGTTCCACAAAAGCAAGTACTTGACTTTTGTTTCTACATCTCTGGGGACTAGTATAATTTTTGGCTGAGATAAAAGATCATTGGACATAACTGAGCATGCAGTGAGTCAGTTTGCTTTCCAGCCCTTTAAATTAACCATCCAGAAATAGATCCGCACAGTCAAATGCTAGCCACATTTTTAATTTTCCAGTAGCCACGTTCAAAAAGTAAAAATAAAGAGATTAAATTAAATTAATAAGATCTTTTTTATTTTACCTGATATACCCAACATATGATCATTCCAACACATAATCAATATTAATTTTTTAATTTTACTTTCTTTTTTGTATACATACTTTTTTGGGTAAGTGTCAGAGTTCTCACATGTATCTTACACTACAGCAGATCTCAGTTCATACCCATCACATTTGAAGTCCTCAATAGGCAGTGTGGCTTGAGGCTGCCATATTGAACAGTGCAGATCTAGACAGTTAGCATCCAGGTTAAGCCCAGCAATGATAACAGAACAACAAATACGTGGGAATAGCTGAGCAGACTCAGTATAGGCCTCATTAAAAAACACCTTAAAGGGATCAGTCATCTGAGAATTTAGAAGCTTGAATTATCTGGTGATAGTTTAAGAGTTATCAACTGAAAGAAATAAGAAAGAAGTGGCGCCATGGTGATACCGGTGGACCCACATGGGAAAGGTCCTGGGTTTGTGTCCAGAGGCCTCCTGGTACATGGTAGGACAGTGCTCACACACACCCATGATCCTGGCTGGCTGAGACCAGGGGTGGATCACAGCCTACAGGTGCCGTTGAGGTTAGCTGTCATTTTGTCTCTGTTTCTGTTTCAAGGAAGAAATAAATAAGCTTTGGTGGAAAAAAAGAGACTCTTAGCTGATGTTTCAAGAGTAACTTTTAGATTTAAAATGTGTTTCTGTTTCTGACATTGATAGTTACATAGGAAAGGCTGTTAAACCTTATCTGTTGACCTTAATGTTATAACTGGGAATTTTTCCGGCTCCATTACCTCTCTGCATGCATAGTACTCATAATATACGGATGGTGCTTTGAACTAGCAAAAAAGATTGGCCACACACAGAACTCCACATGCCAGTTACTACATTTCTTATTCATTTAGTTCCCATTTTTACAAATTGTGACGAATCTTAAAAGCAGTAAACAAATTGACCAAATTAAATTAGTTTACTCCAATAATATCTTACGAGATTTACATCATAATTTTAATATATGTCTTCAAAGGTAACCATAATGAAGTTCCTTAGAAACAGCACTATTTTAACTTTAGAGTGCTTTTGTAAGAAAAAAAATATATTATATATGTTTAGATCAGAGAGTAACTTGAACTCTCTGTATTATAGTGCAATTTAGCCACTTGCTAGTGAGTTGTGAAATAATTTTTCCTAACTGCATTTTTAAAGTGTTAAGGCACAGAAACCAAACAGCTCTCCCACTTTGTAGAGTGAAACTGGCAGCACAAATTTGCTTTCTCCACAGCTTAACGCTGTGTTCACAGCCCTCTTGTTAAAGAAAGCATACCGAGAAAAGATTTGGAAGCGAGGTAGGCAGTTATGTGAGGTTACAAGACAGTTGTCACTGTAAATCTCTAGTTGGACCCGCTATGATTACCAGTGGCCTTGCAGAGTGACCACAGAATGGCAACACCTGGGAGTTCTGTTTTGTTGCTGCTTTCCCTCCTCCTCAGTACAGTTGTCTTATACACATGTGGTCTTACACTATGTGAGTTGCACCTCTCCCTGGTAACTCTCTCTCAAATGAATGCAGTTCTCTAAGGAGAATAATGTTCTCTGTTTTCTGCACCCTTTATCTCGTAAATTAGTTTTGACTTCAAGAACAGATTTTATAATCTTGTTTGCATCCATCAAAGGTACAGGATTCACAAATGCTAAGATGATTGCTCCTGCAAAATATACTCAGCAAATGGCTCTATAAACCTTTCATTTTCATAATGAATGCCTCCGATTTTCTTAAAAAATTCTTTTTCTTAATTTTTATTTATTTATTTATTGTTAATTTGACCAGAGAGGGACAAAGCAAGAGAGAGAGAGAGGGAGAAAGCAAGCTGCCAGGTCCAAGACTCGAACTGCAGTTGGCCATGTGAGAGTGCAGTCCCTTAACCACCATGCCACCTGGAGACCCCTATTTATTTATTTATTTATTTAGATAATAGATATTTTTAAATAGTAATTTTTTTCCAATTTCAACCAAAAAGAGGCTTAATAATAATAGCAGTGCTATTTTCTTATAAATTATCCATGTATCTTGATGCCTTATTTAAATAATGGCTTCATCAAAACAAAATTCATGTTCTATATAATCCACCCATTTAAAATATGCACACTAATGGTTTTAATATAGAGTTTGTATCCATCTCAGCCAATTTCAGAACATATTTCTTTATCCCCAAAAGAAACTCTGTCTTTCTTAGTCATCACCTGCCCAATCTCCCATCTCACCAGCCCTGATCTACTTTTTGTCTCTCTAGATTAGCCTGCTCTGGACATTTCATGTAAATGGACTCATACAATATATTGTCCTCTGTGACTGACTTCTTCCACCAAGCATAATGATTTCAAGGTTCATCCATGCTGTAGCATGTCATCATACAGATATAGGACATTTTATTTGTTCATCAGCTCATGGACAGTTGAGTTGTTTATACCTTTTGGGTATTAAGACTAATGCTGATAGACACGTGTACAAGTTTTTGTATGGGCATACATTTTCATTTCCCTTGAGTGTATGAAGTAGAATTATTGCGTAATATGGTAACTGTTTAAACTTTTGAGGAACCATTGAACTATTTTCCAATGAGAGTGCATCATTTTACATTCCCATCAGCAGTGTATGATGAGTTTCAGTTTCTCCACACGCTGCCAACACTTATTATCTTTTTTATTCTAGCCATCCTAGTGGATGTAAAGTGGTATGTCATTGTGGTTTGGATTTCCAGTTCCCTGATAGCTAATGATATCCAACATCTTTTCATGTGCTCATTAGCTATTAGTGTTGCTACCTTTTAAAATAAAATCTGTTTCTCTGTTGGAGTTTATACATGTATTGAAACATTACACTGTATCCCATAAATATGTAAAATCATTGTGTGTTAATTTTAAAATATAGAAGAAAAAAGTTAACACCAGTTAAGTGCCAAGTGATGACCAGAGAACCTCAAATAAAACATCTGGTTCTTTGGGCTGGACTGTTTCTACTCATCTCTATGAAGCTGTAACTCCATTTGCCTTGAGAAGTAGCAGCTCATGACAAGCAGGCCTTTTATTAGTGTCTGAAGAATATATTTTAAGAGAAGAAATGATTCATAGAACATTAAGAAAATTAAAAGACAAAGAGCATTCCTTTTTCCTTATCTTAATTTATTCTTAATGGTAACAAGAACAGATATTTTTCAAATACATGATGTATCTTTTTAAGAAATAGGTCAATCAGACTCTTTTTTTTTTGGAGAGTTTTTTGTTGTTGTTTTTTTATTTGTTTGTTTGTTTGTTGCTATAGGGCGCATGCGCTCACCAGACAGAGAGAGACAGAGAGATAGAAAGCGAGAAATCACCCCCCAGGGAGGAATGGTCATGCCGCAGTCCCTTCTCCTCCATTCTCCTCTTGGAATCTTGGGCATGCACGCACATATGCCCAGCGTGAGTTTTAAGCCACTGGGTCCAGGACTCGAACCACGGTCGACTACGGGGGAGTCCAGTGACATAGCCATTACGTTAATTGCTGGTCCCTCAATCGGACTCTTGAAAGAAAAATTTTCCATTTATGTTGAAGATAGTCAGGTTCATATCAGCAAAACAATTCATTCACTTTTCTAAAATAACTCACATAACCAATGGGAAAATACTTGAAGTCAAACTGATTCCGAAGCCAGCATTCCTATTTATTGGACATACTGCCAAGGAAAGTGTGTATCAAGCATTTACTGTGTGACCATTGGCATGGGCTAGCTGACTTAATTCCATGCTCCAGGAATCTATGAAGCATCAGCTTTTCAATGCTACTTTATCAACTGGGATGGGAGATAGGACATTGGGTTCTGTAGCACTGGTACATAGGTTTTGGAATGGCAAATTGAGAGACAGGACCCTAGAGAATTCTCCTCAAAGCTCCATGTGCATGGCAAGAAAGTCAGTTTAACCCTACTTTTGTGTTTGAGGTAGTGTTTTAGTTAGGCCGATGGAGATTAGGGTCATTCTGTTGTCCAGAGTCTGGAATGTGGGATGTCCCTTAGAATAGCTTGAGAATTAAGGGGCAGAAAATAGAGGGCAGCAAAGTGAGAGATCCCTGGCAGCCCAAGACAATCTATAAGTAAGTATGTAAAAGATTCAAGTGTCAGAAACAAATGTCACCTTCTTCAAAACCAAACCTACAGGAAAGGTTCACTGGACATGTACAGCCAGCTGTTCTAGTCCATTTTGTTGCTAACAGAATAACACAAATACCTGAGTCTTGGTAACTTGAAAAGAATAGAGGTTTATTCAGTTCATAGTTCCGAGGTCCAAGGTCCTCTGGTAACATCTGGTGAGAAACTTGGCAGAGTTGGGGGCAGTGCAGAGCACCACAGGGTACCACATGGTGAGAGCTCAGAGCATACATAAGGCAGAACACACCTCTCCTCATTCCCTCTCCTTATAAACTCACTGAGACTCAATCAGGGGGACCCCCACTGCCTGATAGCTTTCCAAAGGCCCCATCTTTCAGCACTATAATTGGATCAGGCCTTTACCCTTTCAACACCATTCTAATATTCTCCAAATTTTAATGATATTTGGGGCAGACACTTCCCCCATTTCCTGCTCATAGCCCCAGTCAATTGCTTCAGATTTGTCCTGTGGATCTGTCTGAATAGTGAAAAAAAAAATTGTGAATTATATGGAAAGAGGATTAAAGAGGCTAGAATCTGTGTTTCATTTTTGAAAATAAACTATAACAGTGCCAACATTAAGAACAAAAAGGGAAATCTGCTTCTGCAAAGCACCTGAGACTGCTTGTGCCCACTGAGCAAATGGAAGCTCTCCGTTCTTGTGCCAGCACAATTCTGATGCCAGAGAGTTTTTCTTGGAGCCACGTGGACAAGAACGTGCAGGATAGAATTGGAGGAGTGAAGCTGAGATAAAACCTGCTAGTAGGATTCCTTGTGTATTCTGATGTTTTCTGGTATCATGCCAATACTTTCAGGAAAGGTGACAGGGAGGAGGTTACTTAGCATGTCTCTTCCATACCAAACAGCAAAAATAGCTCATTGTCCCTGCTGCCACCTTCATTAAAAGAATATGCCAAAAGCTTGGGAGGACTCCAAACTGCCTTTTGGTTTCCTGATTTAATTCTGGCTATCATCTCTAAGCCTCATGTTGTTCTTTCCAGAAATCCCTTCCCTGCTGCAGTACAGTAATTATTATCTATTGTATCCTTTAAAATTTGGTTTACATTTCCTCCTCCTTTGAGAAGTCATCTCTGAAAACACTGCTGTGTTCTCTGTCTGCTCAGCACTTGGATAAAGTTATCACTATTGAAAGACGTATTTACACAGTGGAAAATAAACAGCAATGAGTGCACTAGAAGATACTCAAAATTTTGCAAGCTTTAAGAATATAGTAGGCCAGACAGTGGCACAGAGGTAATACAACTGGACCCACGTGGGAAGGTCTCGTCTGAGTTCCAGAGCCTCCCTCTACTTGTCTCATCCCAGTGATTCAAGCAAGCCAACACTGGGAGTGGGTTATAGCATGGTGGCCCTATTGGAGATGCCTGTCTTTCTCTCATCTTTCTCTCTCTCTCTTCCCCATAGAGGAAATAAATAAACTTTAAAAATTATTTAGAGAATCCTTTAAAATTGATTCCCACCTATCCAAAAGATTATACATTCAGTTTAGTAAAAATTTGAGAGAATTTGTCATTCATATAATCATGTGTCTTGCATATTACAAGTTCTCAGTTCATGTCTGTTGAATAATTACTTGATCCTCTTTTAAAATACATAATTGCTTTAGGTTTTTTTAGTTTGAAGTGGTGTGTTTGGGATGTTTTTTTCTTATTTTAAAAATTATTCTCAGGACCAGCAGTTAGTGTAATGGCTATGTCGCTGGACTCCCACGTAATCAACCGCGGTTCACGTCCCGGACCCGGTGGCTTAAAACTCTCGCCAGGTGCGTGTGCGTGCATGCCCAAGATACCGAGAGGAGAACGGAGGAGAAGGGATTGCGGCATGGCCATCCCCCCAGGGGTGATTTCTCGCTTTCTGTCTCTCTGTCTCTCTCTGTTTGTCTGGCGAGCGCATGCACCCTATAGCAAAACCTTCTCAAAAAAAAAAATTATTCTCAAGTAAAATAAACAATGGACCAATATGAGAATTATTTTATATCTTAATGTATAGTCATTGTGCTATTATATTAGCTGATCCATATGTCTATAATTACTCCCAAGTTGCTTTTTTTACATGAACAAGGGGAATTCAAAAAGTCCATGGAAATGGAATCAAAGTACAAGTTTGTTTTAGTGCAAAAATTTTTGAAACTCATGTGTAGCTTTTTTTCACATTATGCATTTTCCATGAATATTTTTCAAGAATTATTTTTTATTTTATTTATTTATATTTTTAATTTGTTATAGGACCTGTGCGCTCACCAGAGAAAGATAGAGAAAGTGGAAACACAAGCCACCAGGTCCAGGACTTAAACCATGGTCAGCCATTTGGAAGTCCAGCAACTTACCCACCATGCCACATGCCGGTCCTCCATGGACATTTTAAAAATCCCATGTCTGTATGTGTGTATGTGTGTGTGTATACTATGGTATAAACTACTCTAAGATCTGTGTCTTATTTTTTTAAATAACAAATTACAAAATGTAGCGTGTACAGTAGCTGTTCATAAATAAGTATGTTAGTAAGTGCATTGTCTAGATTTCATACCTTAAACCTATCTTGATTCAAGAGCTAGAAGGATAGATTATTTTCTATGTACATTCATTTATTTGTTCTCAAAATAGTAACATCCTTAATGAGGATAGTAACTTTTCTTGCTTTTCAGCCTAAGTGCTTGTCTTGTGTGAATAGCACACATTTATAAATGTTGCACTCCTACACATTTGCTATCATCCCCAGTGGAAACAACTCAAAATGATACAATTCACAAATTGTAATTATTTTGTATATTTCTAACCTCAAAGCCATTATGTCATTTGTTATAATGCGATCTGGGTAAAAATAAGAATTTGATCATATCCGTACAATTGGAAGCCAAGAAATGTTTCCTTGCTCCTCTTACTTAACTGCATTTCTAGAGGTAATTATGCCACTCCCCAAGGACTGGTAGAGAGAGAGAAAAGCTCACCAGAAGAGCCTAATAGCTCAAGGAGGGGCAGTAGCACCTGCCATAAAGGACAGTAAAAGTCAAACTCACTGGGACTCAACTATTTAGCACCAAGAATTCCTTTGTGCAGCAGAATGTGGAATGGGCTCACTCTGGTGTTGGCATTGACCCTTTCTTGTGGGCCTCTGTGGGTACTTCACCCAGCCTACGTCAGCACTAGACCACATATCCCTTGCCAAACGGGAAATCTTCATTTGCCTGACTTGAAATACAAAGCAAATCAAGGATTAATTCACAAAAGTCCATTGATCTTGTTTAAATAAATGTCATGCTTAAAATTTACTCACTGTTAATTAAGGTGACCACCTAATGTCCCAGGAATGCTCTATATGTAGGGACAGTTTATGTCTCCAATGGCTAGAGACTGTCCTTATCAAAGTTAATACCCAGTTAAAAAGTTTGGTCATGGGGGCCCGCAGGTGGCATAGTGGTTAAGGTGCTGGACTTTCACCTGGTCAACCATGGTTCAAGTCCTAGACCTAGTGGCTTGAAACTTATGCAGGGCACATGTGCATGCATGCCCAAATTCCCTAGAGGAGAGCAGAAGAGAAGGGATTGTACCCTTGCCATCCCCCCTGGGGGATGATTTCTTGGTTTCTATTTCTCTGGAAAGCATACATGCCCTATAACAAAAATATCTTTTAAAAAAGTTTGGTTGGGTCTTGATATCATTAAGAAACACAAGAAATTTAAAACTCCAAGACATTTTTTAAATGGCCATTTCTGCAAGTATTGAAATAAGACTAATTTTTTAATTTAATTAGACAAATAATGAGTTTTCAGGTATAGATACATTGTAAAGAGAAATAAAAGTCATACACTTGTCAGTATTTTTGTCAGCTGTGGCCATTAGTTAAGAGTGGGCATTAATAGTACAATTTCTTTATTAATATTTACATGAAACCTAAGACCTATGATATTTTCAATTGTTAAACATTTGAAAAATATATTTTTTGAGATATTTATATTATGGAGATTTTATGACTTTTAAGATCATGTTTTTATTAAGAATCTTTTTTCTTTTTCTCTTCTAAATCTAAGTAGTTGGGTATAATATTAAAGTTATAAAGGATGGGCACTTTCATAGTTTTCTCATCTATAAAAAAAGAATTTGCAAGACTAGCAGATGGTATAATGGTTTCCTTGTTGGACTTGCACATAGTTGCCCACGGTTCAAGTCCCAGACCTGGTGGTTTAAAATTCATGCTGGGCATCTGTGCATGCTTACCTAAAATCCCAAGAGGAGAAGGGATTGTGGTATGGCCATCCTCCCTAGGGAGTGATTTTTCGCTTTCTGTCTGTCTTCTCTCTCTTTCTCCCAGGCAACTGCATACTCTAAAAAAATAATAATAGAAAGGATTTGGTAATGATATTATGATACTCAGTAAAGGAAGGCTATTATTTTTACTCTTACTATAATTAATCAAATCACTATTCTTGCTTCTTTCCTCTCTAGTTCATGCCCTTGTATTTCTGTAAATGTTATGTCTTTAGTTTTCAAACATGTAGACTATCTATAATAGATACAAAAAAAAAAAAAACACACTAATGAATTCTTATTCTATGCCAGATGTGGTTCTATTGAGTCATCAGAAAAGTCATGATATATTTTCCTGTTTTTTAATGCAAAAATGGGTCATGACTTTTCTGTCAACCCAATAGCAGCTTTATGTGGGTCTGTAGCATCGTCACAATAACCCAGAAAAGTCAGTGTACAATCCTTACTTTACCTAGGAGAAAATTAAAGTTTAGTAAGATTATGCCACCCACCCAAAGTCACAAAGATAGCGAAACCATAAAGCTGTGTTTCATATCCAAATTTTTCTGATTCCAAAACCCTGTCTTCTCACTCTTATGTCATTTCTCTTTAATTACAATAAAATATTAAGAGGTACAGTTTATTCACACACACACACACACACACACACACACACCAAAAAGAAAGTCATACAATAACTCATATTAAGCCAATTCAGTGTTGCCTAGTAGGGAAGCTCTGATTTAATTAATAAATGTTAATGGTTTATAAGCAACATGTCATTTGTTTCTATGTAAACAGCACTCCTACAGGGCTTGTCAGTGCTGGAAACAATTTGTCCTTTAAGTATTTTAAACATTCCCTCTGCAATCTGGTTTGCACTATTAATTTTACACTATTAACAAAGCATTACCAAGCAAATATAAGCCAGCCCAGCTTGCGCCTGTCAAAATGATAATAAATTTTGAATAAGTGGAATTTTTATTAGGTTTTTGTATATTTTAATGGATTTCAGAATTCGCACCACATTATTATTCAAAAACTGAAGTCAACTAATGCATTAAAAAAAAAAAACCATGTATTTATATCAGTGTCCCTATCAGCATAGTGTCTTTTGAGTTCTCATTTCATGTGGGCTCTCAAGTCACTGTTAATAGCCAGTGATCTAGGGCTGGCATCTGGACACAAAGGATCTTCTTTCCTGGGTCCCTAGCCCGAGAGTGCGACAGAGCCCACATGGTAGCCTGCCAACCTATGAAAGTGTGACTAAGTGTGTACCTCCGTGGATTCCTGATCCCGACTTAAACCAATTGTTCTTTCTGAGTAGAATGATTGTGTGGTGGCCAAGGTTATGGGATGGGAGTTTAAATGACACAGAAATCATTAAATGAATAATCACCATCAGATTGACAAGTCCAGGGACTCACTGTCTACCCAGAAGACCACTGGAGGCCCTTTTATACTCCTGATCTAGAAAAACATGCACTAAGTAGATATATGAAAACACAAAGCTATTTTGTTTCAAAGTCCATCCTTTACATCTTTAAAAATGGGTCATTTATTCTGAACATATTTTCTTATCTTTATCTCTCCTGGTTCTTAAAAACAGAAACAGAAACCAAAGGGAGAGGAAAAAAAAAAAAAAAAACCCTCTGTGAGTTCCCTTAGCAGACACCCTTCTGCCTGCTGGCAAGGAGGTATAAATAATTGATTGAGTTTCCATTAAGGTCAACCAGAGTGTATATTACCCGCAGTGTGCATGTGTCAGAGGAGTGTGGGCACTGAGCTAATGATCAAGGATCAAGATAGGGGAGGCCTCTGTTGCTTTTTGTGAATACCCATATGTCCTGACATGTAATTTACCAATGTAGATGTGGAAAGTAACAGAAAGACAGATGATAGCTGTAATTGGATTCTATAGCCAGTGTGCTCTGTAGAATCATTCCCAGTGCTTATTCTCCTTTCCTTGCATGGCTTGATTAGCCTTCTGAGGTTTTTCTTTAAGAGCATTTGTGAAGGAATAGGAATTGCTGGCAGTCAGGCTCCATGAGAGCCCTGGTTAATTAAGTCTCTCGGAAGGGATTCTGTTTGGGTTTAATGAAACGGGTGTGAGAAAGAATCAGAACCAGCAGTAAATACTTATGATATGTGTGGGTGCTACTGGCACCTCAAATTCAAAATCTCTGACACAGAACTTATCATCTTCTCCCCAGATCTCATGTCCTGGCACCGTTGGCTTTCTGTATGTCTCTGCTGTGTCTCCTCCTGTCCATCCATGGCCACTCTCCTGCAAAGACCTTCAGAGTCTCTTCCCAGAATTACTGCAACAGGCCCCTGCTGCCCTCTGAGGACCATTCCGGCCCTCTCTCTCCCTTCCTTTCACCCTACTATTGACTGAGTTACGCTATAAAGTTATTTGAACTCACTGGCCTCTGATGAGACATAACTAATGCCCTCCCCCTCATTTCCTGTCTCTAAAGCCAGCAGGTATCCCCATTGTTTGACCCTGAAGGCCTGGGATTCTGTTCCCTCAACCAGACAGATACATCTCTACCTATTCTTAAGTACTCTGCTCTAAGGTATTCATCTCCCAGGCCTGTGCCTCAATTTCCTTTCTGCTCTGCCTTTTTGGTCTAAATTCTCTTACAGAGAGACTGGGATGATCCCTGGGTCTCCAAGGATATTTCATTGTGCAGGTTTCATGAGAAAATGTATTTGTAGTGCATATAGCATAGCGCTTAGTCCTTATTAAATGATTAAAAATGATGATCATCATTATTAAATCACTTAGGGTAGTTCCACAATAATTACTTAATAATGTTAGTCTTCTTCTTCCTGTAGTTGCTTACATCCAAAGAGGTAATTTCAGAACTCTAAAATGATAAAAGTCTTTTTTATTTTTCTTAAATGCTTTTGATTTTCAACCCTTTAGAGAGCTATCAACCCTCTAAACTTTTTTGAAGCTTTCTACATATTTGGCCTCATTTGAAATACTCATTTTCCTGCTCTTTAACTCACCACTTCTAACCTATCCCTATGGTCTCTTCTGAGCATCACCGCCTCCTAACCCCGCAAGGACCTGCCTCCCACCTGTTCCTCTCTAGCTTCACGTTGTCCCTTTTCTTTATGGTACTCAGTGCTACCTGTGATAATCTGTATGTTTGTGGTAATATCTGCCTCTCACCCTCTCTTACCAGGTCCCCAGAGGCAGGCTGTGACATTTTGTCCTTCATATCTCCAATTCCTGGCACAAGGCCTGCCCCACTGTGGTCCCTTAATCAGTGGTTGTTGAATTAATGATCTGTTTCAACCCTTTACATATCTACATTCTGATGGTAAAATTGAAGACAGCAAAGAGTTATCCATCATGGAAAAATCAAACAAACAAAAGATCTAGTATACTGAGCATTATGACTTTCGAAAACAGTTTTCATGGTGAATCTTGTGCTGTGTTCCTCCTGGAAGATGCTCCCTTCGCTTTTCCCATGTGTGACTTGACAAGCCATCCTGCCCATCCCCACTTATGACCAAGAGTATTCCACTGGAAAAGAGCCACCTCGGAAGGTGCTGCGGTCGGCAGAGTGCCCTGGAAGGGAAGTCGATGGAGCAGTACTTCCACACAAAGTGCCCTTTAAGTACATTTGCACAGATTTGTTTCCAGCTCAGGTTCAATTACCCAGTTCAAATGTCTACGGAACACTTTGCATAGCACGTACAATATAGGCATACACAGGATCCCCAAATTAGCGAGTTTTCCATCCAAGAGGTACTTGAATTTGAGAGTTTCGAAAGCTTAAAATTCTTATCCTCACAGTTGCTCTGTTTGAACTCATTTCACACAGAACAGTCCTTTTCAGAATGCACTTTTGTCTAGGTGCCATTCTTAGACCTCTCAGGATTCCCGTACAGGCACATTCAGAGAAGATACACTTCCTACAAGCAACCCTAAAACTGCTACTGGCACCTTCCATTTTGCTATTTTTTTAAAAAAAATCAGAATTATCCCCTTTTATTTTGGTGCTTTAATAAAGGTAGGAATATAATAGATTTGTCAACATTACATTACCAATTAAATGATTGGGTTGTCATGGGGCCAGCAGGTGTCATGGTGATTAAGGGCACTGGACTCCCACATGACTGACCGTGGTTAGAGTCTCAGACCTGGTGGCTTGCTTTCTCTTCCCCTCTTGCTCTTGCTCTCTCTGTTAAGATTAAAATAAGTAAATAAATAAATAAATAAAGTTAAATAAAATAAAAATTATTGGGTTGTCAGGAAAGTAATAATGCATTTTTGCATAGAAAAACAGAGAAAAATACATCATGACTTTCCCCATAACCTAATAATTACAGGCTTTAATATAAATTCGAGTCAAGCATAACACAGCAGTTACGTGCTGTGCGTACAAAGCCAGACCCCACATAGCTGACTGTGATTAGAATCTCAAACACGGGGGATGCCACCAGGCGGCGTGGTAGTTGAGGGCACTGGACTCCCACATGGCTCACCATGGTTCAAGTCCCAAACCTAGAGGCTTGCTTTCTCATTATCTTTCTCTCTGTCTCTCTCTGTAAATATTAAAACGTGGATAATAAATAAAGTTAAATAAAGCAATTCTTAAGACGAAAATATCTCAAACCCAGAGGCTTGAAAACCACCCAGGCACGTGTGTGCACGTGCACATCCAAAAATCCTGACAGGAAGAGTGAATGGAGAACAAAAGATTGCAATGTGACTATACCTTCATTAGTAGATGCTTTCTCTTTCTCTCTCTTCGTCCCTCTGCAAGTACACATGCCCTCTGGCAATTAAAAAAAGAAGAAGAGTTGATTTATGTTAAATTCCATCTTTTCCAAGAAGCAGTGTGCTGGTCCTGCATCTCCCTGTGTTATACACTGTCACAGAGGATGTACCCTTAAAGATGGGTATTCAGCTCTGAGTCCTAAGGGATTTCTCTATCCCAAATTATGTCTAGCACTCTTCCTGCTTAATAAATAATGATGAATGAATACAGGATTCGTCGATGACTTGGAGATTGGTTAGTCAATGGCTCCTCTATTTAGAACCCTCTTAACGTTCCTCTATTTTAGACATCATTCTATCTACATAAGGAATACCTAATTAATAGACCACTAAATACCATACTGTGAAGCATATGGCGTGATATGAGAAACCAGGAGGCTCCAGATGTGAATATTTACTCACTTATGACAATACTTTAGAAAACAAAAGTTCTTACCTTTGTTCTATGCAGTTAAGGGTTGTGTTGAGCAATTCTTAAAGCAATGGGCCAGAGATTTTTCTCACTAACAGTAAAGAGTGGTTCTTGTTTAAACTAGTCAAGTGAGACTTTGATCTAAAGAGACCTATGAAAAAAGTAGCCCCAGTCGTGCATTTGTCATGAATCTAACTAGTGAGCCGGCACACTTTTTTTTTGCTCCAGCTTATTGAGGTTTCAGTAAGGTATGCCCTGTAAATCCACTCACATCTAAAGGTAGCTACTGACCCACAGTAGACATAGTGGGACCTGAACATCCATCTGGTATTGGCATCCCCTTTTCAAAGTCTCTTCTGCCTTTGTGCCAAATGAAATTGACATTAATGTTTGGCATTTTCTGGATTAGAGTACTAGTAGTTGCTCTAAGTTGTAGATAGTAGTTGTATAGCCTCTTGCTATAAGTAGTTTCTAGTGTTAGTTAGCTTTTATTTTCTTCCCACCTTTTACCTACAAGGATAACATGTGGACTTACAAGAAACAATTTGGTCTAAGTCTTTGAAATTGATATTATAAATATGGCAGATATCCATGTGATTGGTCAATGAATTAATGGTCTACAAATCAGCAGAGACTGGTTTTGGTTTTTATTTTTTTATTTTTAAGATTAATTTTGTACATGTACTTTTTGTAATAAGATCTTCTTTATTAAAAGACTCTTTGAACCTTGGGGCCAGCAGGTGGTGTGGTGGTTAAGGACGCTGGACTCAGGACCAGCAGTTGGCGTAATGGCTATGTCGCTGAACTCCCATGTAGTTGATGGTGGGTTGAGTTCTGGACCCAGTGGCTTAAACTCACACCAGGTGCGCGTGTGTGCGTGCCCAAGATCCTAAGAGGAAAATGGAGGAGAAGGGATTGCAGCATGGCCATCCCCCCTGGGGAGTGATTTCTCGCTTTCTGTCTCTCTGTCTCTCTGTCTGGTGAGCACACACACCGTATAGCCAAAACCTCTCAAAAAATAAAAAATAAAAAGGATGCTGGACTTTCACATGGCCAACCATGGTTTGAGTCCTGGACCTGGCTGCTTCCTTTCTCATTTCCCTCTTTCTCGTTTTCTCTCTCTGTCCCTCTCTGGATAAACTTTTTAAAATAAAATACATAAGTAAAAGTTAAATAAAATAATTCTTTAAAAAAAGGAAGAACTGGGAACCAGCTATTAGCGTAATGGCTATGTCACTGGACTCCCACGT
>NW_006159428.1:4903695-4919333 GCF_000334495.1 Tupaia belangeri chinensis
GTGACCATCCCCCCTGGGGGGTGATTTCTTGCTTTCTGTCTCTATGTCTCTCTGTCTGTCTGGCAAGCGCATGAGCCCTATAGAGAAAACCTCTCCAAAAAAAAAAAAGGAAGAACTCTTTGAACTTTAACTGTCTGTTCTATGGGAACATTTTTTTAAATGCTCCCTTAGATGCTTGAGTCATAGCCTAGAAAGGAAGACATAAAATGTGCCATTCTGAATTGATTTGGCCAAAAAAGTTAAAACCCTCAAAATAGAGGATTCTGATGGAATACCAGTAAAAGGGCATATTTGGGCCAAATGTGCATATTTCTTTGCATGCGGGGTTCTACTGTTTCTCTAAAAAAATGAAATTTGGTATTAGCTAGTGACATGGTGGATAATGAGGCTAGATCCCACGTGATGTACCTCATGGTTCAAATCCTGGTCTCTCAGGCTTGAAAAACACACTGGGTGCATGTGTGTGCATGCTGAAAATCCCAAGAGGAGAACAAAGGAGAAGGGATTGTGGCATGACCATCCCCCCAGGGAATAATTTCTCATTTTCCCTTTCTCTCTCCTTCAGTCTCTCTCTCCAGCAAATTTGTGTGCCCTATAGCAAAACTAAAAAAAGAAAAAGAAAAAAAAGAAAGAAATTTAACTTCTCTTCTTAACCCAATATCACCACCACTCACCACTAACCAAGCCACCTTTCAATAGTACAATGTCTCTTTCTCCAAAGTTCTTATTTGTCAAAATCAGAACCAGACAGGTGGCCAGAACTGGGAAAGTAGATGATAGCAAAAGTTGGTGCCAACCCCTGGAAGATGACCCTCCATCCCAAGCCAGCACCAGTTCTCCCATTACTATGGAGAAGAAAAGCATCCAGGTCAGAAAGCAGCCCCAAGGGAAAAACTGGAATGTGATTCAGTCCACCCTCTGGTTAATAACAGCAATAGATTTAAGTGCCCTTGATAGGCAGGGAAAAGTGAGTACGGGCCTCCAGACCAGCTAGAGGGGTTTAGAGGGAGAATCAAGCACAAGAAAAACCTCCCAGACCCTCTTCAAAGGTTTATATGCATTAGGAAGGGAACAGAAGAACATTTTTACTTTCATGGGCCCTAAACATTTGCCTTTGTGACCCCTGTTCTCCATTAAAATTATACTAAAAGGGGCCTACAGGTGGTATAGTGGTTAAAGATCCTGGACTCCCACATGGCTGGCCACAGTTTGAGTCCTGGACCTGGTGACTTACTTTCTCACTTTCCATCTCTATCGCTCTCTCTCACTCTGTTCCTCTTGGCCAAATTAAAATTAATTAAATAGTTCTTTTTTTTAAAAAAAAAAAAAGTATACTAAAGGAATGGGAGAAAATATTTGCAAACCATGTATCTGATAAGCGGTTAATATTTAAATATATAAAGAACTGCTACACCTCAATAGCCCCCACACCCAAAAAAGACCTAAGTAAAAATGGGCAAAGGGATTTAACAGACAATTCTCCAAAGAAAACATACAAGTGGCCAACAGATGTATGAAAGATGTTCAACATCACTAATCACCAGGGAAATGCAAGTCAAAACCACAATGAAATACTGTCTCATACCTGTGAAGATGGATGTTATCAAACTAAAACAAACAAAAGTTAAGTGTTGGAGAGAGTATAGACAAATTGGAACCCTAATACACTATTGTTTGGGATGTAAATTAGTATAGCCACTATGAAAAACAGTATGGAAGTTCCTCAAGAAACTGAAAATAGGGGCTGGCAGGTGGTGTGGTGGTTAAGACCACTGGACTCCCACATGGCCAACTCCAGTTCAAGTCCCAGACCTGGCAGCTTGCCTTCTCACTTTCTCTCTCCCTTTTCCTTCTCTTGCTCTCACTCTTGCTCTATCTCTCTCTGGTCAAATTAAAACAATTAAATAAATAAAGTTAAATAAAATAGTTCTTTTAAAAAGCTGAAAATAGAACTACCATGTGATTGATTAATCCCATTTTTTGTTGAGAGGTTTTTGCTATAGGGTGCATGCACTTACCAGAAAGAGAGAGAGAGACAGAGAGACAGAAAGCTAAAAATCACCCACCAAGGGGATGGCCACACTGCAGTCCCTTCTTCTCCATTCTCCTCTTGGGATCTTGGGCATGCACACCACGCATCCAGTGTGAGTTTTAAGCCACTGGGTCCAGGACTCAAACCACGATCGACTACACGGGAGTCCAGCAACATAAACATTATGCCAATGGCTGGTCCCCATTAATCCCATTTTGAAGAATATATCCACAAGTATTGAAATCAGGATCTCAAAGAGCTATCTGCACACCCATCTTCACTTGTAGCATTATTCACAATAACCAAGATATGGAAACAATCTAATGTCCCTCAGTGGATGGAGGGATAAAGAGAATGTGGTATATGCACATAATGAAATATTAGTCAGCCTTTAAAAAAGAAGTAAATCCTACCATATGTGATAACATGGGTAAACCTGGGGGGAGAGGGCATTATGTTGAGGAGATAAGCCAGTCACAGAAGGACAAATATTTCATAACTCTACTTACATAAGGTATTTAGAATAGTCAAATTCAGGCCAGCAGGTGGTGTGTTGTTAAGGTGCTGGATCCCTCATGGCCAACTACAGGGTTCAAGTCCCAGACCAGATGGCATGAAAAACACAAGGCGCATGTGTGTGTTTGTACCCAAAATTCTAAGAAGAGAATGGAGGAGAAAGTATTATGGCATGGCCAACCCCCAGAGGGTGATTTCTGACTTTCCTTCTATTGCTATCTCTCTCTGACAAGCACATGTGCACCTTATAACAAATAAATAAATAAATAAATAAATAAATAAATAAATAAAGTAAAAGAAAAGAATATTCAAATGCATAAAGTCAGAAGGTATAATAGTATCCAGGGCTACCAGAAGGGCATGGGAAGTGGCTGTTCAGCAGATATAAAGTTTTAGTTATGCAAGATGAATACATTCTAGAGATCTATAGTATAATATCGCACTGCTACTTAACAGTAGAATACTGTGCCTTTAAAATTTTGTTAAGAGAATAGATCCCAAGTCAAGTGTTCATACCAGTAAGAAGAAAATAAGGCTGGACTGGCCCCATTGCCTAATGGTTAAGGGAGTCAGATTCCTCATGGCTGACTAAAGTGTTAGAATCCCAGCCCTGATCATTTGGCAAACACCCTGGACACATGTATGCACCCATATCCTGACAGGAAGGAGAAAGGCAGGAAAAGAGATTCCAGTATGACCATCTCCACTAGGCATGTTTCTTCCTAGCCATCTTCTCTTTTTCTGTCAGGCAAGGACCTGTCCCCTCTGGCAAATAAAAGAAAAAGTAGAGGAAAAATAAAAGAAAACAAAACAAACAAAAGAACAAATAGGCCTGGCTGATGATGCAGCAGTTGAGTGATGCACATGGAAATCCAGATTCCACATGGCTGACTACAGTTCAAGTCCCAGTCCCAGGAGCTTGAAGAGCACACGAAGCACATGTGTGTGCATGCTGAAGGACCTGACAGAAAGGAAAGATGGAGGAGAGGGCATTAAGCCATGACCGTGTTCCTTTAGAGGGATGTGCTTATTCTCATGCTCTCTCTCTGACAAGTGTACATGCCCTCTGGAAATAAACAAGTAAGTCTTTAAAAAGAGAATAACAATTTTAAAACATATTAAAATCATATTTTATGACTGCATTTAAATAAAGATGAATATAATCCAGGCAGATTCATTATTGTATATTAATTGTAATTATAGTCATCTTTTTCCTTCTTATTCTAAACAAGCTTGAATTCATTAAGGGAGGACTTGAATATTTCTCCTACTACATTATCATCTTAAAGGAAACAGAATGTCCCATAAGGAGAAAAAACAGTATAGGGAATGGCCCTGCTCTCACTTTTTCACCTGTGTGTGTGACTTTGAACAAAGTAACATATCTGAATTGTGGCTTCCTGATAAATTATAGTTATGAGAATATAAATGAGTTCATCTTCACAAAATATTTTGCCGACTGCCTGTTGTAAAGCACTTTATAAAATGGTGGCTATCGATGGTTAACTTCAGTTTTGTACCATATAGGAAAGTACTTGGAATGAAATCAAACATAGTGACTTCAACTGTGATTTTTTTTTTCCGTTGTTTGTTTTGTTTTGTTTATATGTCAATTGTGTGACCTTGAGCCAGGCACATAGCCTTTCTGAGTCTTCGTTTTGTCATCTATAATAATGTCTGCCCTGACAACCTCACAGAATTGCTGAAAGGAACAAATGAGATAATGGGATATAAAAGCATGTTTATTATAGCTGAAACACATTAAATAATAGAAAGTATTACCAAAGAAGTTGAAAAATTGTTTAAAAGGAAGCATACAAAACCTGGCACACAAGAGCTATTTAGTAGATGCTTATTGCATGAATGAATGATAAATGAGTGAGTGAATGCCTCACAAAGCCCTGAACATTTGAAATACTAAAATATTGACTGGTACACTTCATTGTCAAAGGCCTGGTAAAAGCACCCCAATGTAAAAATCACAAATATTTCATATGTGAAGGAGATTACAACTACTAATTCATAACTATAACTTTCGCCTACCCTACATTTAAGCATCTTAGATTTCAGGCTTCAGGAAGACCCATGTTACTTGTAGTTTTGTTTCCCACAAATTTCCCAGTCCTAATAGGCTGAGAGTTGAAATTAATTTAGCCAATAGGACTTGATGTTGTAGCTAACCTAACTCTTTCTATCAAAACATTAAATCTTTCATTTCCTCCAAATGCTTCTTTTGCTATTTATGTCAATAAAACTCTCAAATTAAAAAGGGCTTTCAATATATATTATTTAATTGAAAAAATAAATTGCCCACTGAATATTTTTAAATAATTATTTTATTTTATTTATTTATTTTAATTTGACAAGAGAGGGACAGAGTGTGAGAGAGAAAGAGATGGGAAAAAGTGAGAAAGCAAGCCACCAGGTCTAGGACTCAAACCATGATCAGCCATGTGGAAGTCAGTGCCCTTAACCACCACACCACCTGTCAGTCCCTGAACTTTTAAGTTTATGTTGCTAACTATATAGCTAGCAGATACTTGAAAAAATATACTTCATATTACAGGAGATATAGTAGAAGAGTTTTAAACTCATATGGTGTCTTAATAAAATCAGATTTCAGAATTCCACTAATGACTCTTGGTAGTAAAAATGGTTTCCATAATACAGGTCTTAGAAAAGAATTGTGACCCTGAATTTAGGACTTTCTCATTCAAGTCCTACACGTGTTTTTCTCAGCTTTCCAAGACAGTTTCTCAGTGTGCAAGAAAAATGTGCCCAGGGGTAAGGAAGTCCCAAGCTAGCTTGTCAACATCTATAAGCTATTGAATCATTTAAGGTGGGACCACTAGTTTGTTACAAAAGAGTGTCTTTAGAGACTTAGCGTATGGTGCATTTTGTGGAAATTGCTTCTGTTGGCAGCACCTGAGTATAAATTGGCGTCTCGGCAGTGCAGCTGTGATTATAATTGACTAAAATTCTCAGCAGAAGGGACACTGACCATCTTTCTCACAAATAGCTGTCTCCAAAGCTCATTCCCACCTTTCCCAGTTAGCTTTTACAAGGCTTTTCTCTTTAACTGGCTTTCTTTGATGGGTTCTTCTACAGTTTTCTCCTTCCCCATCAGTTCCAATGTGGTAGCTACATGTGGAGCAGAAGAGTCCCTGGATGGTTGTTGAGATGGTAATCAGCTTTAGTTCTGGTGGAAACACACACACAAACAAAAAAATTAGAGGGACATCTTTAGATTTCACTTATAAGTGGAGGAAGGTTCTGTGACTCTAATCTCTGTCCTGAAAATGACTGTCACTACAAAATTGTCATGAGCGATACATAATAGTGAATGATGCCAAGATGTTTTATGTGTAAGAGAGAACAGCTTTTCAAAAGAGAAATGTATTTTTCCCAAACAGAAGACCATAAAGTTAGATTGTAGTCTTCCTTCTTTGCCTAATTTACTAGGATAAAGCAATCCCAACACAAATATATTCTCTATATCCTAAGAGGGTGAGGGATTTATCTGCCTAGCACTACTTTCACATTTTTCTGTGTGGTCCAGCTCTGTCCTGAATCTGTCTGTGGTGTTTCCTCCAAATAAAGACTATGCCTGTATATCCTTTGTTTTCTACTAGTGCCTCTCCATGACTGGTATATAGTAGTTCAATGAACAGTTACCGACTAAATCACACAGGCTCAGCTGTGTGTACTGAAGCAGCCACGCCCACACTTGGCCCAGCACAGAGTTAACTTCTCTTTCCAGACTCCCCATCCACTGCCATGTCCTACCCCATGGGAGTCTTGGTGAATTTTTGTCTTCAAAACCTTCATTCATTAAAATCCAAACCTGAATATAAACCAGAATGGTCAGTCTTCATGGTAGTCATTTCCTCTTACTCTGCAGAGAGGGGACCATATTGTCACACAGGTTAAGGCTGCTTCACTAATTTGTGAATTACAAGGCATCCCACAAATGAAAGGGGCCATCACCCCATTTCCTCTTAAGCAAGACAATAGAAGAGCCATAGTCACAGACTCAGCCTGACTTTGAAATCTGGTTCTGACCCATGCATGCCATGAAGCCTTTAGTTTTTTTTGTTTTGTTTTGTTTTGTTTTGAGAGGATTTTGCCCATAGGGCACGTGTGCTCACCAGACAGACAGAGAGAGACAGAGAGACAGAAAGCGAGAAATCACCCCCCAGAGGGGATGATCATGCCGCAATCCCTTCTCCTCCATTCTCTTCTCAGGATCTTGGGCACACACGCACATGCGCCCGGCATGACAGCCTGACTTTGAAATCTGGTTCTGACCCATGCATGCCATGAAGCCTTTAGTTTTTTTTGTTTTGTTTTGTTTTGTTTTGAGAGGATTTTGCCCATAGGGCACGTGTGCTCACCAGACAGACAGAGAGAGACAGAGAGACAGAAAGCGAGAAATCACCCCCCAGAGGGGATGATCATGCCGCAATCCCTTCTCCTCCATTCTCTTCTCAGGATCTTGGGCACACACGCACATGCGCCCAGCATGAGTTTTAAGCCACCGTGTCCAGGATGCAAACCGCAGTCGACTACATGGGATTCCAGCGACATAGCCATTATGCTAACTGCTGGTCCCCAGCCTTTGATTTTAAAAACAACAACTACAACAAGGAAAATTTAACCTTTTGAACTTCTGGTATGTTCATAGTTAGAATAGTAAAAGCAGTGACCTCTCCCCAACCCATTGGGATAGGATTAGGTGAGATAATATACAGGAAGTGCCAGGTGCAAAGTCCCTTCTCAAAGAATGTTCCTTGCTATCCACAAGGGCTTCTGGCAGAGCCAAACTGATCACAGAGCACCTGCTCTGTAGGTGGTAAGGACACAGCATAATAAGAGGTAAGGCATAATCTGGCTTCTGTGTTTGTGTGGCAGCCATGGAAGGGAAATAAATGATGTAGACCCCGGTTCTACACAATGCAGCCGGGATGCCTGCCCCCATGAGTCTTTCTATTGAGAACGAAGGGAAATTCACATCAACTGTAAGTAACCACACAGGGCAGCTAGGAATTGGGCACTTTGGCAGTTTGCCACAGGCAGCAGTATCCACAACGAGTTAGTCATCAGCCCACCTACTTTGGGAGAGCCAGAACCTTTCCTCCCACAGATTGGAGCTTCTCTACCTAGAAATAGCATTTCCTGAAACTCCTGTTTTCTTTTTCTTTTTTTGAGAGAGATTTTTTTGATAGGGCACATAAGCTTGCCAGAGAGACAGAAAGACAGAAAGCAAGAAATCACCCCCCAGGGGAGATGGCTATGCCGCAATCCCTTCTCCTCCATTCTCCTATCAAAATTTTGGGCACACACACACACACACTATACACACACATCTACACACACACCCTTTGTGAGTTTTAAGCCACCAGGCCCAGGATTCAAGCCATGATCAACTACATGGGAGTCCAGCGACTTGAGCACTATGCCATCTGCTGGTCCTGAAACTCCTATTTTGTGATCTCTGATCAAGGGTTGCTTACAGTTTCGGCAGATACAGCATTCCATGAAATACCAGGGGTCTTCAGAAGGTTCATAAAAAATGAAATTTAAGTGCAAGTTATTTTGGCATTAAAAAAATCCCTGCATAGTTGAAATCCATCCTTAGTTTTTCTCATAATACATGTTTTCCATGAGCTTTTGGAAGACCTCATAGATACAGTGTAGCACTTCCCTTCTTTCCAGAAGCATCACTAGGCAAGGAGGGACTCACCTATTTCAGCTCACTGGACCTTCATTTTAAAGTGAATTAGAGTCATTTGCTCTTTTGTCAGTTGGAGCCTTTTCTGGTAACTTTTTTTTCTTAATTTGAGTGGACATGATTCTAATATTTTTAAAATATACTCTTACCACCACTCAAAATTATTTAGGATGAATCTTGGGAAATATAGCTTTCCCCTAGGGACTGATCAGAATTAGTTTGGAGACATTTCTAAGGTTTTTTTGTTGTTGTTGTTTGTTTTTGAGAGGTTTTTTCACTATAGGCGCGTGCACTCGCCAGACAGACAGAGAGAGACATAGAGACAGAAAGCGAGAAATCACCCCCCAGGGGGGATGGTCATGCCATAATCCCTTCTCCTCCATTCTCCTCTCGGGATCTTGGGCACGCACACACATGCACCCGGTGTGAGTTTTAAGCCACCAGGTCTGGGACGCGAACTACGGTCGACTACATGGGAGTCCAGTGACATAGCCATTACGCTAACTGCTGGTTCCCGAGACATTTCTAAGTTTTTGAAGACATCTTCAAGTGAAGGCTGTAGGCTCCATGTTATGCCAGCCACCGTGAGCATCCCTATGGCAGAGCATCTTACAGCGTGTCTGAGAGTGAGACCGAGTGCAGCATCCAGCGAGTCTGGTTTCCACCTATGTCTCTTTCTGGGTCTTCTCTATCTGCACGTAAAAAGCAGGCAGGGCAAGCTTTGGGAAGCACCACAGCCCTGCCCTTTGGTAGTTTCTTGGTAAAGCACGGACAGGTGGATACAGGAAGACGGTTTGTTCAAAGGCAGAGCAGGGAGAGAATTGAGTGAACCGGCTGAGCAGATAAAATGTTTACATTGCGGACAAGGCTCTTGCTCAGCTGCCGAAACCAAACAACATCTGTTGCGGTCCTGCAGGGCCCAAAGGCCCTCATCACCTCTGTGTTAGAAACAGGAGGGGGGGGCGGCCCAACTGTGACACCATCTGCGTGCCAGGGACTCGGGCCAAAAGGCCTGGCACTAGAGGGCTTAATTTCATCCAGCCTGCCTACAACAAGGAAAAATCTTGGAACAGGTTAGTGGCATTCTCATCTTTTCTCTCACTTACCTAACCTGCCACAACCTCAAAATAAATGCACAACTGGTAATTTGCTGCTTTCCGGAGTCTGTGGAGCTTCTTCCCACCAACACCCTTGGCTCCCACACTCACCTTCTCCAGCCCCAGCCACCACCACTTTGGAAACCTAGGGAATAGTTATCAAGGAAGCAGAGGAGCCAGAGCCGCTCTGAGAACAATGACTGCTAGCACTGTCGACTTCTTACACAAAGGCACACAAAGGTCCCCTCTGGGGCCTTTGCTGCATCATCTTTCATAGCTAAACTGCAGGCTGCCCCTTGAAAAGGATGGTGACAGATTATCACCTTGGGCAAGGAGAAAACAGGCACGTCCTTAGTGAAGAAGGAGAAACTGCCTCTTCTTCCTACATTCCCCTTCTCACATCCTTAAACCTTCTCGCTTCTCCGGATGTGGTCCACGGACCAGCTGCATCAGCACCACCTGGGAGCTGGGTAGCAGCATTTCAGACCCTTCCACACCCTCAGCGTCAGGATCTATATCTTAACAAGAGCCACCAGCAGATCTGGATGCACATTTGAGTACGAGAAACCCCAAGGCTGAATCTTAGGTTATCGATCAGATGCATGATCCTTTCATAGTAATGCCATGTGGAGAGAAATCTCTGCTCATCCCAAATCTTAAAAGGAGAAGAAAGGAGGTGCTCCACATCTGAAAACTGAGAAGCATACCCAGGAGCTACCGGTGTTATCCAGAGGTCTGCCTGCCTTTGCCCTGCCCCAACTCAGGGAGAGAAGAGAAAAGAGCAGGCATGTATGTGTGTGTGTGTGTGTGTGTGTGTGTGAGAGAGAGAGAGAGAGAGAGAGAGGAGCACTGTTGTTAGCTAACAGCACCCAATGTTGGCGAGAGAGAATTTCCTCCGACTGTCTGTCTGCCCCTCCGAGCAGGCAGAGGTTCTGGTCCTTGTGTCCACCTTATGCTGAAGCCAGAAAGCAGTCAGTGAAAGCCACTTGGAACTTCCCTGTCAACTCAGAGACTATTAAAGTTTGATGAGAGGAAAAGTACTTTTTCCAAAAATAAAAGCCAGAGTGTTCATTTAGTAGACTGGGGGAAATGTACAGTTCTCTTTTATAACTGCGAATAAGAGTAGTTCTGTAACTATTCCACATTTCTTCTCTGATTCTATAATCTTCTCTCCTTAGCAGGAAAATAACATAGTAAAGTGATCGGGTGTTATGTAGACCCTCACTTCACACCGTGCCTCACAAAGTGCTCCTGAGATATCCGGGACATCACTACCACCTGCAGTGCAGGGGTGGTTTCTGAGATGTAACAGGGCAGTGTTGTGGCTTGTGGGTCACCTATTTTCTCTGGCCCCTTTTTCCCCATTTGCAATAGCTGTTATGTAGCTGCTGAAACACACAGATACCTTCAGGACCTAGCCATGGAACAGAGGAGAGTGGGGCTGGAAAGAGGACCGTGCAGGAAAAGGAGAGCTCAGATGAGGTCAGAGTTCATCCCTTAGGTGATTGCCATGGCTTCTCCCAGCTCATCCAATGGCCCTGTGTGGAATTCACTAAGCTGACATGTCATTGCCACATGTTTGTTTTATTTTCTACCATGCCAACTCTTGAGGGCTATGTGTGTGTGCGTGTGTGTGTGCACATGCATGTGTGGTGTTGTGCACACATGAGCATTGCTGCCCTGCATTTGAAGTTCTCAGCAACCAGGGCTACAAGTGAGACCCCCACATGGGATGCCAGCAGCCACCACTTTCTGGGTTCACTCCCAATAAGATGATATTCTGCTGGCAGAAATCCTCAGGGAGCCGTTTATTGTTGTTATTGTGTCCTCCATGGTATTTTTTAATGTTCAAATTATTTGAGGCATTTAAAAATCAGAAAATTTCATATCTTTCTTAAAAAAATTCAGACTTTTGGGATCCTTTGAGTTGTAAACTGATGACCCACACTGCCAGGTGGCCAGAGACACCCTGAGTGGTGGCCACTTCCTCAGCAGCACCCTCTCTGGGTCCCACCATTCCCTCTGCTCCACAAAGTTCCCAAGCACCCACACTAACCACACTCCTGGCTATTCACCCTTCTGATCCCAGAGGGCAATTACATTCACAACCCATTCCGATCTGATGCGAAGCTTGATTCACAGGCAGAACTAGTCTGTGAGGCCGATGGTGAGAACGTGGCTGAGGGTAGAGGATCCTATCCCCTGGGTTACAAAACACTAAAATGTTTATTTCAGAACATCTTAGTAAAAAAAATTATATTAACTTTTTCTAAAGAAAAATATGGACTGAGAAGAAAATGGAACAACTGTGCAGTGAAACTACATACAGAGGCACCAACCAGCAGCATGTTAGGGCCGTGGCAGTCTCTCTGCATGTTTTCCTGTTGGTATCAGCACTGCTTTGGGCACCTCCTTGGCTCAGCCACTCCTCAGGAACATTCTACCATCCACTGCTCTGCCTTGCCTGGGTACTGTCCCTTTTGTTCTGCAGCCCTGGCAGCAAGGATGTCCTTGGTTTCCCAGTTGACTGTGTTTACTGAGTGCCACATTATTATTACATTTGTTGCTACACTTTCATTTTATAAAAGCAACCCACTTGTTGCTGTTTTATTCTTATTTTATTCATGGATGGAGTCCATGCACACACAGGTGAGCGAAAAAGAGGAAGAGAGAAACACCTTTGACAGGGTCTGTCAGACCATGAGCCCCATCCCCAGCCCTACAGCTCATCAGCATCCAGGGCATGCATGCCTATAATGCATTTCAGGTTAACAGGCTCGGGATCTAAACCTATGGTCAGCCATGTGGCTTCCAGCACCACAGCCTAGTATCCTACAGACTGTATCACCTAGGCTGGACCAGTTTCCATTTTTTATGATGAATTATTTCAGGTCCACAGAAGTAACTAGGAACAGCATAACTCTTCACCCCCAGCTTTATTGAAACCTAACACCTTCCCATATTGCTCCAGATTGGTTTTCCAAGAAATAAAATAGTATAGGTAGAGTTGAAGCTCCCCAAGTGTTCCTCCCAATCCATTTTCTTCTCTAACTTTCCAGAGGTTACCCGCAGCTTAAATGATCATTCTCTTGCATTATTTTAAATACATTTTTAATATATTTTTTGAGAGAGATTTTTGCTATAGGATATGTATGCTCACTGGAGAGACAGAGACAGAGAGATAGAAAGCAAGAGATCACCCCCCAGGGGGAATGGCCATGCTGCAATCCCCCTCCTCCATTATTCTCTCAGAATTTGGGGATACTCGTACACACACCTGGCATGAGTTTTAAGTCACTGGGTCTGGGACTTGAACCATGGTTTACTACATTGGAGTCTAGTGAAGTAACCATTATGCCATCTGCTGGATCCAGGTCCATTTCTAAGTGTTATTGTGGTGCTCCACTGTGAAATACATTATGGTTGATTTTGATATTTTCTCTTCTTAATGGACATGTAAGTCGTTTCTGATATTTTGGTGTTCCTTGCAATGCCGCAATGAGTGTTCCTATATCCGTCTTCCCACACCCAGGTACACAAGTCTCTGCATACACCTAGAAGTGCAATTGTGAGTCACAGGCAACACTTTCCTACCTTCATTTTCTGGCCAGTTTTCTAAAATGATTGTGTTGCTTTTGCTCTCTCAGGAGCGCTACCTGACAGCTTCCATTCCTTTTCGTCTTTCCCAGAACTTGATTTTGTTGAAGCTTTTAATTTGGGCCAATATGAAGGTGAAATGATACCTTGTCATTTTAAAATTTTTGTTGTGTGACTACTAGTGAGGTTGAGGTTGAGTGAGCGTGTGTTTATCGATCATTGGGGCCTTCCTTTCCCTTGCCTATTACTTATTTTACCCTCTGATTTCTGTTAGGTTGTCATCTTTGTGTTGATTCATAGATATGTTTCATCATTTTATAACCATCATTGGGAGGTTATGTGCGTTAGTGTCTTTTCTCAACATGTGAGGAATTGGTGGTGGTTGTTTTGTTGACTTTTTAAATATAGTGTCTTTTGATTTACTGGAGTTTTTAAATTTAATGTCATCCAATTTGTTAATATTTTCCTTTATGGATTATGTTTTTTCTAAGTTTGTTTTTTTCAATTAGAGAGAGAAAGAGACAGAGAAACAATTAAATTTAATGTCATCCAATTTGTTAATATTTTCCTTTATGGATTATGCTTTTTCTAAGTTTGTTTTTTTCTAATTATAGAGAGAAAGAGACAGAGAGACAGCACCCCCAGCAGAATCTTCACACTGCAATCCAATCCCAGTCTCAACAGACCCCGATTTACCCAGATCCATCATGGATGCCCTGAAGCTCAGAGAAGTCCTGGGACTCAAACCCAAGTCCTTCCCCATGTGGGTCCAGTTGCACTACATTGTGCCACCACCTAGCCCCAGCTTTTTATGTCCTAAGAAATATTTTTCTTCCAGCCACATGTGTAGAGTAGGGTCATGTTTTCCTTAGAATATTATTTTTTCTTGCTTTTTATTTTTCTAGGGGTTAGGATGAGGGTCGTGGTGTAAACCAACTGAGGTGAGAGCTTTACTGGTTCACCCTTATATTTATTTATTCATTCATGTTGCCTTCAGAGGGTGTAGGTTGTTGCCAGGGAGTCAGACTTGGCTCCTTTCTGAGCAGATGGGGCTTCCAGAGAAGCCGTTTTTAGTTCAGTGTGTGAGTGTCAGGTCTTGCTTCTCAGTAGCTCCCATTTCTGAGTCCTGCCATTCATCCTGTCTTAAAACCCCTGGGTTTGGTGTATCCATTTGTCAGCTGGCGTGTAGGGTTTCCAAGTATGTGATAGCCGGGAGAATACTCTGTCCACACTGTGACCAGGCATGTAGAGAGTGCTCATCCTTACCGTATAACACATTTGTGACCAAATACAGTACAGAATAGTTAGGATATTCTATTAAAGTTGTGAACCATGAAAAAAAATACTTGGGGGGGACCAGATCTATTAAAGTTGTGAACCATGAAAAAAAATATTTTGGGGGGACCAGAAATTGGCGTAATGGCTGTGTCACTGGACTCCCATGTAGTCGATTGCAGTTCGAGTCCCGGACTCGATGGCTTAAACACACCGGGTGCATGTGCGTGCATAGCCAAGATCCCTAGAGGAGAATGGAGGAGAAGGGATTGCAGTGTGGTCATCCCCCCTGGGGGGAAATTTCTCCTTTTCTGTCTCTCTGCCTCTGTCTGTCTTTCTGGAAAGTGCATGTGCCCTATAGCAAAAACCTCTCAAAAATATATATTTATTTTTTCTTCATGGTCATAACTACGTTTCTCTGTGTTATTTTCTAAAAGCTGTCAAATTTTACTTTTCACATTTAATCACTAATCCCTCAGGAAGCTGTGTATGTTGAGAGATAGGGCTTTATCTCTTTAAACTATTTTTTAATTTTACTTTATAAATAATTTCTTATTTAGTTGTTGTACATCTTTGTGGGGTACAACATGGATTTTCAAAGCATGCATGCAGTCTATGGCAATCAAATGAAAGATATTAGTACATTCGTTGTTTTCACCAAAAATTTATGCTACACACGCGCACACACACAATAGGTCCTTTTTTATCAGTTGAAAAATAGGGCTTTATAATTTTCTACCTTAATTGGAGACTTTTTTCCATTCTAATCTGCAATATCACTTCTATTCTGCATATTTTATAGATGTTTGGAGCCATTTCTAGACTCTCTGTTTCACTGGTACTAGGTTAAATACCAATATTTATCACACCAATATCACATTATTACCAAGGTTTCATAAAAGTGGCAAATTTCACCACCTTTGTATTTCTAATGATCTTAAGTCTTTCTTAACCTTTTTTTAAAGAATTATTTTATTTAACTTTATTTATTTATCTTAATTTGACCAGAAAAGGAACAGAGTGAGAAAGAGAGAGAGAGAGAGACATGGAAAGTGAGAAAGCAAGCCACCAAGTCTTGGGATTCAAACCACGGTCAGCCAAGTGGGAGTCCAGCGCCCTTAACCACCATGCCACCTGCTGACCCCTTTCTTAACCTTTCAATCTTCTTTATTACCTGTAAGATAAGTTTGCCATGTGTCATGAGAATCTCTATTGAGTTTTAATTGCAATTCCATTGCTGTAGATTGATTTTGTTCTAGGGAGATATCTTCTATCAAGTTGAGGAAATTTCCTTCTCTTTGTAGTTTAGTAAGAATTCTTAATACTAAATGAATGTTGAATAATAGCAAATATTTTTCTGTGCCTATTGATATGACCATATAGTTTATTA
>NW_006159428.1:4919872-4920927 GCF_000334495.1 Tupaia belangeri chinensis
ACAGAGAGAGACAGAGAGACAGAAAGCGAGAAATCACCCCCTGGGGGGATGGTCACGCCGCAATCCCTTCTCCTCCATCCTCTTGGGATCTTGGGCACGCACTCACAGGCGCCCTGCATGAGTTTTAAGCCACCGGGTCCAGGACGCAAACCGCGGTCAACTACGTGGGAGTCCAGTGACATAGCCATTACGCTAACTGCTGGTTCCCCCCAAGCTTAGCCTTTTGATTACTGATTCAGTTTCTTTAATGGCATTAATATATTTAGGCTCTCAACGACCCTTTGAGTCATTTTTTTATTAAATTTATTTATTTACATTCATTCACTGTACATCATTACAGCATACAAAGTGACATTTTCCATCCAGAGTACACTATATGTTGGCTCAATTAAGCACATACACATACATGTTATCGTCAACAAATACTTTTCCAAAATAATTTTCCATTTCTTTTTTCCTGTAGGTTTTTTTTTCCCATCCTTGATTCCCCATCTCTTACCCTCTGCCATCTCCTACTCTCCTCCCACACTGTCTCTGATATCTATGTTTGCTTTCTATACTTCCCCCCCACACACATTTTATTGAGTCGCTAAAGATCTTAATTAATCTAAATATTTTCATAGCAAGCATAGCTGATATATACATTTCCATGAACACAAGTCCAACTTTAGGCATAAGCCTCAGTGAGTAGAATGAACATCCTATAAAGTAGCACCTAGCAGGGGCCATATATCTTACTGCAGGCAGCAAATAGGTATTTTTAATGCATTTTTTTGTTTCAAGTTTTAGTTGTGGGTTTTTTTTCAACATTTTTTTTAACTTAATTTACATTTTTTTCCCTAAGTATTGTCACAGCATACAAAATGTGATTTCCCATCCAGAATAAACTGCATAGTGGCTTAATTGTACATATTATTATGAAGAATTTTCCATTTCTAGTTTCTAGAAATTTTTTTTTGCCCCCTATTTTTTTTTTTTTTTTTTTGGAGAGGGTTTTGCTTTCTGGCGCGTGCGCTTGCCAGACAGACAGAGACAGAGAGACAAACAATGAGCAA
>NW_006159428.1:4922382-4928389 GCF_000334495.1 Tupaia belangeri chinensis
AATTCTTTATCAGACATTTCCATGATTTCCATTGAACTGCTTGTGGATGAAGAGGAATTATTCTTTTCCCTTGGAAGAGAGGTATTTTCTTGTTTTCCCATATTTCTTGTGGTCCTGCAGTGATTTCTAGTCATCTGAGGAGTGGAGAGATGAGAAAAAAGAAAATGAAAAAGAGAGAGAGAAAACAACAACAAAGAAAAAAGAAAAGAAAAAAAAGACAGGAAAAAAAACAGGGAAAAAAAGTTATTGTTTTTCTTTAAAAAAAAAAAAAAAAGCACAAAATAGAAAACCACGCTGCATGCTTGTGCGCCGCGCAAAATGACTACTTCGCAGCAGCCATGAGGGATCTTCTGCTGAAGGCCTCACCTCTCCTGCCTGGGTGGGAGGACCAGAGGGGATTATTAACAAGACAAAAGGTGGAGCTGAGAGCAAGAGAAAAACTTTACCTTTAAAAAAAATTTAGAAAGGAAAAATTACAAAAAATGAGAAGACAGAAGCAGGAGAGATAGAAACACAGAGACAGAGATAGAAGGCTAGATAGAGGAGCTCCCTACCACGCTAGCTTGTTTGCTGGAGGCTGAATTATCAGTAGGAACTCTTCGTTTCTCCTTTACCCTGAAATGACTCTTCGCAGGAGCCATGAGGAATCTTCTGCTGAAGGCCTCGCCTCTCCTGCCACGCTAGCTTGTTTGCTGGAGGCTGAATTATCCATAGGAACTCTTCATTTCTCTTTTTCCCTGGAATGACTACTTTGCAGGAGCCGTAAGGAATCTTCTCCCTTTGAGTCATTTTTTTCATTTATTATTTTCTAGGAAATGATCCATTTCAACTTGGTATTCAACATAATTGGCATAAAGTTATATATCATAATATAGATGGCTTTTTAATTTCTACATATCAGTAGAAATAGTCCCTTCTTAATTTTGTTTTTTTTTCTATCACTAGTCCTGATTTCTCTCTCCTCCATCCTTTCTTTCTCCTGCCCTTTTCACCTTTTCATTTACACACACAATCACAAAGCTCAACTCTGAACAGTAATTTCTTCTGCCACAATTTTGAAATTACCATTGGCTTCTGAAATTGTACATAGAGCTATTCCTAAGTATCTAGGATTTTAAGTACACTGTCTTCTGGTGTTTTAATCTCCTATTTTCCCTGGTATTTTTTTAAATTCTGACTAAAGTTACCAATATTCCAGTGCAGAGTACAACCAAACCTCATCCGCTATTCCTAGGATGTCTAAACTAGCTGCTCTGAAAGAAAATAAAACTGTCTTTCCTTGCCTTCATATCCCCAAAATTGCATATCCTTGTATCAAAAGTAATTTTAATTGCACAATGTTATACATTTAAAGATGATGTTAAGATCAAACTTATTAAAAGAAAAACATGTTCCTTTTAAATATTCTTCAATGCACTTATTCCTTTGCTTAACTTCAAAGAAGGAGGCTGCGAGCGGCTTTGCTAACTCCTAACCTGGGCACCCCCGACTCTCACCCCGCACTCTCTTTGCCCCAGCTGTGCATTGTTATCTGATAGCATCTGTGGACGTGTTTCCCTTCAGAGCCCCGAACCCTTTTCTGTTACCTTAAAGGCTGTTCTGTGTTAGTCTGTCTGTCTGTCTATCTCCTTCTAAACCTGACACCATAAAGAAAACCAAACCAAATGGAAAGGAAGGAACAAAAAGCACAGCATCTTGTGACACTCTTCGGGCTCCTGGCCAAAAGTTCTATTGTAAAAGGTCTTCTTTTGTTCCTAGATATTCTATCCCCCCCAAGGAGTTAGGCATAAAGCATCTTTCTATCTGGGAAACATCAGTCCTAACCATCTACTTTTCTCTGATCAAAAAGAGATATTCGAATCATGTTTCTTTAGGAAGGGTGCAGAGTAGTCTGTACCCTTGAGCCCATCTGGCTTGTCTCTGTGAAGCCTAAGGCTGGACTCAACCCTGACAAGATCATTTCCCCTAATACCACCCCTGGCAGTGAATTTCAGCCTGCCTCAGAAGGTTTCTGAGTATCCTAGTTCCCAAAAGAAGACATACTTATGGCCAGGAAGCATATGAAAAAATGTTGGATATCTCTAGTCATTAGGGAAATGCAAATCAAAACCACAATGAGATATCATTTCACCCCAGTTAGAATGGTGGCTATCAAAAAGACAAACGATAACAAATGTTGGAAAGGCGTAGAGAACTCTTTACTTTGTTGATGGAGATGTAGTCAGCACAGCCACTACGAAATGTAGTATGGAGTTACCTCAAAAAATTAAAACTAGGAACTGCCATATGATTCAGTAATTTCACTAAAGTATATATTCAAAGAAAAGGACATCAGTCTGTAGTAACCTATCTGCAATCCTGCATTTGCGGTAGCAGTGTGCACAACAAGCAAGGTATGGAATCAACCTAAGTGTCTGATAGCACACAAATGGACGATGAGCGTGTGTGTGTATGTGCGCACACACGTGCACACATGTGTATAATGAAATACTATTTAGAAACTAAAAAGAATGAAATCTGTCACTTGAAGCAATATGGATAGGCTAAAGGACATCATGTTAAGTGAAATGATACCAGCATAGAAAAAGAAAAAATTGCATATTCTCATTTGTACGTGCAAACTACAAGTGTTGACTTCCTAGAAATAAAGAATAAAATAGTAGTTACTAGAGGGTGAGAAAGGGAGAGGGGAGTGGCAGATGGAGAGAGGTTGCCTAATAGATATAAAATTACAGCTAGATAAGAGGAATTAGTTCTAGTGTTCCATAGCACCAAAGGGTAACTATAGTTCACAGTAATTTATTGTGTATTTCAGAATCGCTAAAAGAGAGGATTTCAAGTGTTCCCAACTCAAAGTAATAATAAACGTTTGAGATGATGGATATGCTAATTACGCCGATTTGATCATTATGCATTGTATTCATGTACTGAAAAAAAATCAAACTGTACCCCCATAAATATGTACAATTATTATGTCAATTGAAAAGAAAAGAAAGTTTCAAGTAACCCAGACTCTTTCAGCCAAACAATGTAGGAACAATTTAAGCAGATCATCAGCTACTCGCATGGCAGTGGCAGCTGGCACATTGCGAACATTCAGTAAATATTAATCAATAGCTATCCAGTGGCACTGGAGACCAAAGATTAATTTGACGGCTTAACCAAGGTCACACTAAACAGTTGCTGGGGCCTGATTTTCAAGAGATCGCACATGTTTCCCTTGCTAAAGAGACGCAAGCCAGGAGAATTTACCCAATGTCAAAAGCGTTTCACCTCTTCATGCCACGCTTTCCAGGACAAAGGACATGTTCTTTTTCTGGTTGATCTGTATTAGTGAAAGGGGATTACTAAGGACACCCTAAGCTAGCTTCCTGAGAATTTTCTGTAACTGTTTTCTGAGCCAACAAGTGAAAGAGCTGAATTACATCCTGACTATGGACCACAGTGTTAGCAAATACTTCATTCCACCCCAGAATGGCCAACATCGGATCTTATAGGTTTTTTTTCTGAGAGTTCATCATGGTAGCATTGCGTCTTGACCACCTAGTGAACAACCTTCCAAAAACTAAAACAATGTGGAAAGTACTGTTTAGAAATACGGAGAGAACTTTGCCAAAATATGAAGTAGGCTCAGCCTACTAATTGTATAGGTGAGGACCTGATGTAAGTCCTAATTTTTTTGGATGGCCCAGTGTCAATAAAATCTCTGTGAGAGTTTATCAGGAGATGGACCCAACCTAGCCAGGAATGGGAAGAGGACTTCTGATCACAAGCCACTATGTAAACAAGCTTAGTGGATTTACTCTAGTTCCTGCACACAGGAGGAGCTGCAGATATTTCTGCCCTTATAAGTGCTTTATTTCACTGACCTAACTAGTGCTCTCTCTTGGATGTTATTCCTCTCTGTCTCATTCCACCAAAGACAAGACCCAACCCAATCCTGTCCCAACTTTCCTCATTCAGTCAAGTCTACTTCTGAAACCCGGATGGAAGCCAAGGCCCAGTTCCTCCTCTCTGCACGGGGCACACCATCACAGTCTTCTTCAGCCTGTTCCCTGGTTCCCCAAAGTATACTACTTGAAAAAGATACCCCATAACCATAATCTGCCTCATACCACTTGTGTGTGGGATTTCAAGTTCCTTAGGGTGCTTAGCACTTTAATCAAGTGTTTTGCATATAGTCATCTGCTGATAAAGATTTCTGGACTGATTTCCAACAGTTAATTTTTTAACCTCTCTATAACCACAGTCATGATTATAAAAAGGTATTTTTTTAAAGCAGCTTTTTTTTTAATAGAGATTTTTTGCTATAGGGCATGTGTACTCTCCAGAAAGACAGAGAGACAGAAAATAAGAAATCATCCCTTGGGAGGACGGCCTTGATACAATCCCTTCTCCTTCATTCTCCTCTCAGGATTTTGGGCACACATGCACATGTGCCTGACATGAGTCGTAAGCCACCAGATCCAGGACTTGAACTGCGGTCGACCACATGGGAATCCAGTAATGTAACCATTATACCATCTGTTGATCCTGATTAAGCAGCTGTTAAAACACTATTTGGGGTCCAGCTGTGGAAGAATGTGCTGGTGAACCTTGCTGCTCAGCAGACTAAGGCTACATGGGAGGCCTAAGTTCAATTCCTGCTTGCCCTGAAATCTAGACAAGGTCATGGGTGCCCGTAATCCCAGCTACTTAGGAAGCCTAAGGCAAGAGGATGGTGATATAGCAAGACCTTGTCTAAAAATAAAACAAACAAAATATTGTTGATAATGTAGAATTCATGGAGAACCAAAACTAAAGTAAATTTCTTAAGCCTTGGACTCGTTCTGACTATTACTTTGACATTGCTATACATTTTAAAATAAGAAAAGATTCCATAAACATAAAGGTAAATTATCCGTAGGATGTTGCCATATCGAAAGCCTCAGACTTGAAAAACAACAAAATTAAGCTTCTTTTCCTCAGTAATAAAGGC
This sequence comes from Tupaia belangeri chinensis, assembly GCF_000334495.1. NCBI lineage: Eukaryota > Metazoa > Chordata > Mammalia > Scandentia > Tupaiidae > Tupaia > Tupaia belangeri. The sequence goes on from NW_006159428.1 coordinate 4,927,361, forward strand.
TCGTAATATGACTCCCCTGCAAGACGATGGAACATAACTGCTGTTGCCTCTCAGCACAGGGGAACATAAGCCAGTCTCTCTCCTTCATAATTATTTCATTTAGCAGGCATAGAAGAGACATATAGAAAAATAACAGTGTAAAGAGTACAGGGAGAACTCATTTCTTGGAGCAGATTCTAAGTGAATTAGAAATGTATTTTTGCCATCTGCTGCTGCTACTGCTCTTATGAAATTTGGGATTCACAAATTGTAGTTTGTATAACACTAACTCTGGGATTTGGATAATCTACTGCAGGATCTGTAACTCAAGAGAAATGTTCCGGATGACTTCTGAAAGCTCCTCACCACAATACAGAGCATACTCTAGGTAAGGCTCAGCCAACATCTGACAGGCATCGCCCCCTGCTTCTCCGGGAGAGGGAGGATGAGAGCTGCGTGGCACCAGGCATTTCATGTTTGAAAAGCCTTTCACCACATGTCACCAGTTACTACTCCCCACATCGCCAAGTGTAGAAATCTCCATTTTACAGTTAACAAGACACACTTACTGAAGCCAAATAACCTAGAATCCCAGGATACCAGGGGATAAAATAGGGATTAAGACAGAATAGATGTTTTAACATAGTACCGCTCACTGAGGAAAACAAACATCTCCTTAAACAAAAAGAAAAAAAAAAGTAAATAAAATGGAGCGATAAAAGCAAAACTCTTAGCACCCAAATGAACCCCCCCCCCTTTTCTTTTCTTTTGGAGAGGTTTTTGCTACAGGGCACTTGGCGCTCTCCAGAAAGACAGAGACAGACAGAAAGTGAGAAATCACTCCCCAGGGAAGATGGCTACCCCGCAATCCCTTCTCCTCCATTCTCCTCTCGGGATCTTGGGCACACACGCACACGCACCCATCATGAGTTTAAGTCACTAGTTTGGGGACGCAAACCGCGATCAACCACATGGGAGTCCAGCAACATAGCCATTACGCCAACTGCTGGTCCCAAACCCCATATTTTTTTTATCCTTATTTTTAAGCTT
>NW_006159428.1:4928404-4957553 GCF_000334495.1 Tupaia belangeri chinensis
GAAGGGGGTGGAGAACACATTCTGTAATCATCTGTCAAGGTCAGATTCAGATTCTATAGTTCTAGAACATTCTCTTCAGTATAAATGACCACAGATGATCTATCTACCCAAATACAAATATCTAAAATTCATCCCATTAATTCTTCCATACCACACAGATGCAAAAACAAGGCCTTCAAGGAGCTTTGATTCTAGTGGGATGGCAGTCACAGCAGGCCATGACTGTGTTTTACTAGAGGAAGGGGCAGAGTATGACAAGGGCTGATGGCACTCTACTATTTGGCATACATTATACAAGTAATCTCAACCCACCAGCCAGGGGTCTTCACACCTATAAAACTTGCCAGTCCCATCACACTAACCTGAAAACCAGCTGCTCCCCTACTCCTACCAGTCACCACAGGAATCAACAGCACTAACCTTATGGAGGAAAGAGTAGATAGATGTGCACGAACTTTAAACGTCTGTTCTTTTTAAAAACAAAAAAAGAATTATTTAACTTTATTACTTTATTTATTTATTCCACTTTGACCAGAGAGTGACAGGACAGAGAGAGAGAAAAAAAAAGTGAGAAAGCAAGTCACTAGATCCAGGACCCAAACCATGGTCAACCATGTGTGAGTCCAGTGCCCTTAACCACCATGCCATCCCCTAAACACCTATTCTTTACAGGGAGCATTATTTTACTTAATCCTCACTACCACCCCGTTTTCAGATGCACATGGTGGTGAAATCAGATAGTACCGAATATCAGATAGTAAGAAGAAAAAGCACCACTCCTGACCTCAGAGTCCAAGTTCCTTCCATTACATTTCACTACTTCCACTGCTTTTGTCCATAAATACCTGTTGTAAACAAAAATGATAGTAGCCCTGTCACTTTTTGAATTGAGACTCTTTAGTGTAGATTGCAATCAGTGGCAGAAAAATCAACTTTCAACAGTGATGTATCTTGACAAGCATTTTAGGATGACATTGAAGAGTTCACAGGAATACTAAGTGCAGTTGTCCCACAGCAAGAATCCTGGCACAAACCTCCTTGTCCTGTAAGCCAATGCAGTTACGTAGGGGAAGATTGAATCCATATAGCCACTTCATCCTAGTGGAAGGGAGAACAGCTAAGAGCCTGGCTCGTGGATATGAAAGTGGTTATGAATCTGAGAAGTCACAACAACTTGAAACAGAAGGATGGTTACAATATGCAGGAGAACCAAAGACATCATTTCGGTCCCTCAGGGTACTCCATTCCCTTGCCAATGCCCAATGGGTGAGGAAGTCTGAAGGTACTCCCTGAACTTTATGAGGTTGGATAACATTTTAAGTGCTAGAGGTTACTCAGAATGGATGTGTTCTTTCTTTCTTTCTTTTTTTTTTTAAGAATTCCGTATTTATTTAATTTCATTTGTTATTTTTAAATTTGACCAGAGAGAGACAGAGAAATGGAAAGCGAGAAAGCAAGCTGCCAGGTCCAGTACTCTAATCACAGTCGGCCATGTGGGAATCTAGCACCTTTAACCACCATGCCACCTGCTGGCCCCGAAAATGGATATTTTCCCACACCTAGGTTCTCTGTTTAATCCCAAGGTACAGCACACTTACTGCTATTCCTTAGTAAGAGTGGATGACTGGGGCTGGAGGAATTCCTGAAACTCCCTTAGGACATCGCTTCAAGCCATGGAGTGTGGCAGGGAGTAACTTCCAGTGGGCCACCTCCCACTAGGATCAAAAACCACGTCTCTGTCACATTAAAAACCCCGTCTATAAACTACTTACGTCATCTTTCCTCTGCCCCCATTTTTGGCATAGAAAAACATAATGTTCTACGTTAACCCAGGGCCATTACTGGTAGCCAACATGTGCCAGGTGATTCATGTAAGTCACCTCATTAAATCCCCATCAGCCTAGAAAGGTGACAGGCCATCCTGGTTTGTACATAAGGAAACTGAGGCTACCAAAGTCCATACAGCTTGCTAAAGGTTTGTGTCACTGTGGCAGAGCCAGGATTTGAACCCATCAACGTGACTCCCAAACTTACGTCCTTTTTCCTTCTATACTGCTTCTTATCTACATGGCACTCAAGTCTTGTTCATTTTTTTTTCTAAATCCCCTATGAAAACGGTTGCCTATGAAAATTTTTCTGTCATCTTATAGCTAGGAACATACAACCATTCATCTGTAGATTAAATTACTGTTCAAATAAGTATGCAAACTTATCTCTAAAAGCAAAAAAGAAAAAGTACTTAAGGAGACAGCCGTGATAATGTTTCACTTCTGAAACTATGAGCTGTGCACTGCCAGCTGATCAACCCTGGGGAATACTTAATGATTTTGTCCTGGACTACTGCACAGCCAGAAAATTTGGTTTGACCTCAGGATGATGAATGTGTGTAATTTAGATCTGAGGACTGATAAAAGAAAAGAGGATTATGCAAGTTGACAAAAAACAAGATGACCAGGACTTGGTGTGATTTGCTATTTATGAAGAGATTCTGTTTGCTTTCGTGATAGATTTATCTGCTCTGACAGTTATTCTGCTTATTAAAAAAATTCACACTCATCAGTTCGCTCTCTGGGCATGATAAATACATTTCATGTCCTAAGTCCTATTACACTAAATTTATTTGCCATTCCACCATGGGGTGAAAATATCTATCTTTGATTTGTTCTTTCCCACTCTGTTGAATGGCGTATTGCCTAGATTTTGCGCATTTCATAATTTTAGATACTTTCCTTATATCTCTGAAACTTCTACATATTTTAACACAGAAAAACCCTACAATATTAATAAGTTCTATTCAGACCTAAAATTTAACCATGATACCTTTCATAAGATAACAGTAGCACCAAAGGAGTTGTGCAAAGTGTTTTTAAATATGCAACACATTATTCAACTTTAGTGTATATCGCTTACCAAAATTAATTGAAACAACTAAGAATAAAATAATTTGTCAAAATTATTCCACCATTTTTTGGCCACTTAGTCAATAACATAGAGAAATATGTTGAGTTTTAAATATTACCCACACATACCAAATTGTCTGATCAGTCTCTTTTTTCAAGTCAGATATTTGTTGTTATACAAACTTAAGGCCAGATGGTTCAATTGAATTGATTTGGTATATGGACATTGGAACGAGTTGTTCATGGAGAACAAGGTACATTTGATGACATTATAAAATCAGTTTAGGATCCAGCCAGCGGCATGGTGGTTGAGGCAGCTGGATCTCATATGGCTGGCTGAGCAGTTCAAGTCCTGGACCTGAAGCTTAAGAGTCACACCACACAGGTGTGCATGCATGGCCACCCCTCCACACTGGATGATGCTTTTTCACCTTCTCTCTCTCCCTCTCTGTCTTTCTCCAGTGAGCACGCATGCCCTATAACAAAAATTTTTAAATAAAATTAATAACTGAATAATTAATAAATAAATGTTTTGAACCCAGACATGTGTCAACCCAAATAATAAAGTCACATATAAATCCAGTTGTCTACTCTCTCATTCCATCCCTGATTATTGGGCATCTACCCTCTGGGCATTTTTCTGGTCACAGAAGATATAGCAGTAACTCAGACCAACACTTTCCTTGCTCACTTGGAGCTAATTAACTAGTTACAAGAAAAATATTAGAGTGATAAGTGTTATGCCATAAACTCTAGTAAGTCGTTGGGTGGGTGAATAATCTGACTTGAATATTTAGCCTGAGATCTGAATAGAGTCATGTGCAAGCAGGACATTGCAGGAAGAAGGCAAGCTAATGCAAAGATGCTAATGCTTGGAAGTACCTTGGCAAGAGGACTATGGGGCTAGAGGATACAGATCAAGCTAGAACCTTGAAGAGATGAGGCCAAAGAAAGAAGGCACAATCCACTTGGGGATTTTACAGGCTAGTGTAAGAAATTTGTACTTGGGACCAGCAGTTAGCATAATGGCTATGTCACTAAACTCCCATGTAGTTGACCGTGGTTCAAGTCCCGAACCCAGTGGCTTAAACTCACGCAAGGCACATGTGCGTGCGTGCCCAAGATCCCAAGAGGAGAATGGCGGAAAAGGGATTGCAGTATGGCCAATCCCCCTGGGAGGTGATTTCTCGCTTTCTATCTCTCTGTCTCTCTCCGTCTTTTTGGCGAGTGCACGTGCCCTATAGCAAAAAAAGAAAAAAAGAAATTTGTACTTCACTATAAATGTGAGAGGAAGCTATGAGAAGGGAATATAATCTGATGTACATTTTTTTAAAGTTTCCGTTGTAATTGTGACTATACACTCTTAGAGTAAGAGAGAATGAATTACATGTTGACTCTATCATACTGTGTGTCACTTTCCCCTTGTATGTGACCCATATCTTCAGTCTTCTCAGACGCCTCTCATGAGGTACCCTTGACAAACTCACCCCTGCTGGTTCAGCTTGTTTCGATGCTGACTGGCCTAGACTCGGTTTTCTAATGGCCTTTTATGTGGTTCAAGCAGTTCTCCATCACTTGCTCTAATTTCTTGAAATCCTGCCTCTTCAAGAATTTTCATTTCACTTTACAGGTTATGGATTTACAGTGCTTATTTTAATTCATTTAGACACTCTGAAAACACAGGCATGATGGTTACTGATATATCCTACAGTTAAGGGGGGGGGGTCTTTAAGAAGAATTGTGAGTATTTAAGTGGGCATTGTCATGGTTTTTTTTTGTTGTTGTTGTTAGATCCTTGAACTGCAGGGGCTGAAATAGTAGCTAGTCCTATGATCCACTAGATCCTGAACCTAAAGCTGTTAGAAAATGGTTAGAAAAATAGACCAACAGTCATGAAACAATATCACTGAGCACAATAGAATGACACCTATTAGTCTTCTATAATGACACATATGATAGGCGAAATAATGGTCACCTACCTCTAGATGTCCACTTCCTAATCTCCACAATATATCAATGTGTCATGCTATATGGCAAAAGGGAATTATGGTTGCAAACAGAATTTCAATTGCTGATCAGCTGACTTTAAAACAGGGAGATTATCCTGGGTTATCTGGGTAGGCCCATTTAAATCACAAGGGCCCTTGACAGTGGAAAAGGGAATCAGAAGAGAGTCATAGAAAGATGTGAAAATAGGGCCAGCCCTGTAGTCTAGTGGTTGAAGGAGTTGAGTTTCACATGTCCAGCTGCAGTTCAAATCCCAGACCCAGCAGCTTGAAAAACACACAGGGCACGTGTGTATCTGTGCCTCAAGCTCCTGCAGGATGGAAAAATGGAGGAGAAAGGACTGCAGTGTGAACACACCCCAGTGGCGAGGTACTTTCCCCCTCTTCTCTATCTCTATGGTGCAAGCACACATACTCTCTGGCAATTAATTTTTTTTTAATAGAAAGATGTGACAGTAGAAGAAAGGCATAGAGAAATGCAATATCCAAAGATGGAAAAGGGAAACCATGAGCCAAGGAAGCTGGAAAGAGCAAAGAAATGGATGGTCACCTAGTGCCTCAACTGCCCTGTCAAAACACCTTGGTGTCGGCCCAATGAGACCTACGTGTGTTGTTTAAACTGCAGACATGTCAGATAATGTATTTGTATTGTGTAAGTCACTAAATCAGTAGTAGTTTGTAACAGCACCAATAGAAACTAATACAGCAAAACTAAGTTCTACTTTGTAGAGTAAATTAAGAAGGAATCAGCCTTTCTTGCTCTGTCTCTAGTCAAATTATGAATGAATGCATTTTAAGTAAAATAATTCTTTAAAAAATGGGGAGGGGAGGGGAATTTCCCATCTTCTTTTTCGGTCCTTCTAGCTAAAGAACAAAGTCGTGAGAAAAGGAGAGCTTGTTACAGTGCCGCCATTTCTTCCACCTTCGGATTCTGCATGTCTCGAAGAGCTTCCCACAGTACCGTCCTAGAACAGAGCATCCAGAGGTTCACAACCCCCATGGTCTGTAGGAGCCACTATGAGGGAGGCCCAGGGAAGAAACTGCCATTTTCAGTGGAAAGCAAATGGCAGTTCCTCATTATGATGACTTTGTGCTTTGGATCTGGATTTGTTGCTCCTTTCTTTATAGTACAACATCAGCTGCTTAAGAAATAAGGATGTTTTAATTCATCCGCTTAATAGATATGAAGAACATTTTAATAGGTGCAGTCACAATCTCTGAAAAATGGATCAAACTCTTAAACTCAGCATACTAGGTATGTTTGTAAATAAACTTATGATGTAAGAAAAAAAGAAAGTACAGGAGGTGAAGGTAAGATACAGGAACACAGAGTCAAGTCACAGGCTCAGTTTTCACAAAGAAGCAAAACTCTGTGCATGAAGAGTACGACAGAAAATTGTCTGCCGAAGGGAAAATGAAACAAAGCTCTTCACATCTTTGCGATGAATATTCGCAGCCAACAGTCTGCCTAAATTAGTACAGAACACAGGAATATTTTTTATTGATTTCTGTATGAATTTAAAAATATTTGGGCTAATTAATATGGCTGCTGATTAGGGATAGATTTCATTCCTAATTTTAAAAGCCTATATTTCATAATCACTTAAGTTGCTATTTACAGCTCATAAAATTCACAGGGCATCATATCCTTGAGCTTTTTTTTTTTTCCCAAGTTTTCAAAATAAGATCTTTGAAAGAAGTTATGATGAAGCATAATCTATAAACTGGCAGAGTTTTGTTTTGCTGAATGTTCCAGACTAAGAGAAAGTTAGTTCAGGAAATCCTCTTAAGTGGCTATTGATATTTAATAAGCTTGACTATAATGACAAGTTTCAGCCAGTCCCTCTTCCAAGAAGTCCACACTGTCCCCATTTGTCTAGTACAAGTCGGTCAGTGGAGGATACTATCTCCTGGACTGCCTTCCCGGGGAATTATTGTGCATTTGGCATTTTGTCTCCCTAAATATTGTCCTTCTTTGGACAGACACACATGAATCTTTCACCTTTGTTTCTACCCTGCTGTGAACACAGTAACTTTCAAAAAGTCAACATTAGATATTATTTCTTGAATAAATAAAACATCCTAATTGTAGCAGAGAGGTTGGACAAAGCAGCCTTTCAGATTCATAATTTTGCATGACTCTCCTTGCTTGTGTATAAAACATCTAGATTTCTACATTTGTACAGATCCGTGTGTATGCAAATATACACATGTCATCCTAATATATCTCATTTTGTCAGTAGCAAATGTCAGACTGTTGACTGTAAATTTTTGGATCATATACACTAATTTCAATAGTCTAGAAACTATTTCAGAAGAACACATTATATTTAAAAATCAGAAGTTCCCTTTCTTGCTGTATTTTTTCACAGTAACTGACTTTCATATAGTATCCTAATTCTACATAAAGCTCTGTTACTAGAAAGAATAGGTCAAGATATGAGTCATTTGTGTTTTTAGCCTAATACAGACATCAAGACCAGAAAATTCCTTTTTCTTTTCATTGTCAATATGTATTTACCCTAGTAACTGTTCTTGGGCTGTATTGTTGTTGTTCTGAACTGTTAGGAAAGCGGAATGGACTAATGGAAAAGACAGGCTATGATTGTTTCTACAAATGCATAGATTCATATAACATAAATGTGTTGTCTCAATTCTAGATAATTCTAGATCGTTTTTTTTCATTATAGCATTACAAAACAGGAAATTGCCTTGAACTTTCCTATTTATGCCCCTGTTGTATGGCAGAGATCCCACCTTATTAATGTTATATAATTCCTTACACCTAGAATATAGTGGCCACTTTAAATTTTGTTGAATTTTACACTACTAATAACATAAAAGTAATAAAGCAATAAAAAGTCAGGTGAAAATAGAAAAATCATTCATTTTACCTGTTTGGTATATGCAATAAACTCGGATAATTAGGCCTCTGGATCCTAACTTACTCAATTTAGCAAATAGAAAATAATATAAGAAACTTCCAGGAGACCAGCAGGTGGCATAAAATGGTTACATTGCTGGACTCCCACATAATCAGTCACAATTCAAGTCCCAGACCCAGTGGCTTAAAACGTGTGCCTGTAATGCATGTGTGTGTGCCCAAGATCCCGAGAGGAAAATGGAGGAGAAGGGATTGCAGCATGGCCATCTCCCTGGGGGGTGATTTCTCACTTTCTGTCTCTCTGTCTCTCTCTGTCTCTCCAGCAAGCACCCATGCCCTATAGCAAAAATCCCTCTAAAAAAGAAAAGAAATTCCCTGAACATGAAATTTAGGAAAACCAGCTTTTGTCACTATTATATTTGAAATAGAAGTCATCATCAGCTTGAATATTCACAGAATATTCTAATCTCCTCTCCTTGTTTTGCATCTGTAATCATAGATCAAGATTAAGTGTTTTATTTAAGAACCTATTTAAAAGACGGCAGCAGCTAATCATTTAAAATTAGCTCCCTGACCAGAAAGACACAGCCATGCGAAACCAAAACTTAAGGCTTGATCCTAATTATTCAGATTGATTGTCTACTTGTCCCAAATTCATTAATTCATAACTCGAGTTTCCAGCACTCTCCTCCCTTTGGGCTGTCTTGATCTCACCCATGAAACCACTTTTGCTTGGGTAGGAAGGATGGCAGTGGCAAATTAATCCTAAATGTGGGAAATCAATATAAAATCCCATCAGTAAAAGAAATTGTTGGGCTAGTTCTGTAGCCCAGTGGATGAGTGCTGTGCAGAGGAAACCAAATCCCCCAAGGCTACTGAGGGATCAAGTCCTAGCCCAGGTGGCTTAAAAACGAATCTGGGCAGGGCCCGCAGGTGGCCTGATGGTTAAGGTGCCAGACTCCCATATGGCCAGCCATGAGTCCTGGCAGCATAAAAGTCATGCCAGATTGCATGTGCATGTGTGTCCTAAATCCCAAGAAGAGAGTGAAGGATGGCAGTATGGCCATACCCTCTGAGGGATAATTTCTCACTTTTTCTTTCACTGTCTTTCTCTGTCTCTGGCAATTCCACGCACCCTATGTCAAAAACTTTTTAAAAATAAACAATCTGGGCATGTACTTGTGTGCTCAGTATCCTGACAGGATGGAAAAGTGGAAGACAAAGGATTGTCGTATGACCAGGTACCATGGGGGTGGGGAGATGTATTCTCTCTCTCTCTCTCCCTCTCCCTGTCACTCATATCCATCCTTTTGGGGGAGAGGGGGGAGAATTTCTCACCCTGACATTTCATTTATGTTCAGGTTTGACTTCTTGGGTGCATCCTATTCTCAGGCATGGGGAGGTTGGTATGTCTTAGAAAAGATGGACACAGACTCTGTGTGCTCCATAGTGACCACCTCTGAGAGCTCTGGCTTTTTAAGGATTTATTGGACTTTCCATAAACCATCCTTCAACTAAGGGAACTGACTTATCTATATTTTGTTTCATACTCTAAAGTCTATTTTTTTAAAATGGGATTTATTTCTCTATGGAATTTAAAAGGATTTGCATGTCTAACAAGGACTAACACATGTAGAGAGAATTGAGGATGCGTCTGTAACTGCTGAGATGTCTGACAACTATAGGCTGAAACACCTTTGACATTCCAAACCTGACCACTTACTTTGTCTGAACCATTTATTCCCTGGACTGTATTACAAAAGGCAAAGCAACAGTAGTTTAAACTATACTCACCAAATGTATTGAAATGAAGCCAGGGCTCTTATCAAACCAAGCCAGAAGTTTCTCTTGCTCTTTCACATTTCTTTCTAGTTTTGCTGAGCTTCCTAGAAACATATTTTTAATTTAAAAAGGTTATTCATTCATGGGTTCATAAGCATTGCTTTACTTTTCAGTCACAATAACTGGTTAAATTCAACAAATGTTTCATACATATTTTTCTGAATATAACTATAGACTTGGTGCTGTGATAAGCCAATAGTATCCTAAGGGTTTTTAGGAGGTTTTTGTTTTTGTTTTTGTTTTTTGTTTGTTTTGGTTTTTTTGTTTTGTTTTGTTTTTTTGCCTTTTACGTAGCAATGAGCTTGGCTTTTGACAAATTTCTTTTAGATTCTTTAATTTACAGAAGGCTGTTAGCTTACTTTATCTTTTTTGCTTGGGGAAAATGATTTGGCCTAACTAAAGGGTGATCACATTAGCTGAGGAGTAAGTTTGTGCTTAAATACAGGAAAGAACGAAATGTAAGTTACGTTTTTAAATAGGAATTTTAGTAGTCCTTAATGCCCACAGGTTACTTTCGAAGCCATACTCATTTTATTGTTTTGGCCATCTACATTCCTCTACTCTGGTTAGCAATGAGTCAAAGACCTGAGGGAGCGCATTGAGCCATACAAGGAAGAGCTGTGAGCTAGAATCTGGTGTGAGGCCTGGGCTCCTGCTACTATAGGACGATTCTAGCACAACAGTGAGGAGCGGGTGGGGGAATATCTGAGTGCCATGACAAGGTCAGGTACATTTTAGCATGGGTGGCAAGAAACAGCAAAGTTTCAAGAATAAAATAAATAAAAATAAATAAACAAAAATAAAAAGCAAGAAGCAGGAGGGTCAGACAATGGTGCAGCAGTAATGTAACTAGACGTGGGTGGAAAAGATCCCACGTTTGGGTTCCAGGACCTTCTGAGTACACCAGATCCATGCATGCCTGTGCTCTGAGCTGACTAAGACTGGGGATGGAGGAACCCATTAGGGCTCCCTCTCTCTTCCCATCTCTCAGAAGAAAATGATTAATAAACTAATTAATTACAACAAAGAAAAAGGCTCTAATCAAACAAAGAAACAGCAGACCCCTGCCTTGGGACATCCAGGCAATAGCCGATATGTGGAAGTGAGCCACACATTGTTTTTTTCTGTTTTGTAAATATAAGCAAAACCACATATAGATTCATATCTTAACCACTGTTTTTTCTTTTCAATTTTTTGCCATAGAGCACATGCACTCACTAGAGAGAGAATGAGAAGGAGGGAAAATGAGAAATCACCTCTCAGGGGGAATGGCCACATCATAATCCCTTCTCTTCCATTCTCCTCTTGGGATTTTGGGCATGCATACACGTGTGCCTAGTGTGTTTTTCAGGCTACCAGGTCCAGGACTCAAACGCTGGAGTCGGCCGTGTGAGATCTAGTGCTTTACCCACCATGCCACCTGCTTGCCCTCTTAACTGCCTTTTTTATACCAAAGGTTGTATAACTTTTTCTGTTCCTTGCTTTGCTCACTTAATGACTAAAGAATATCACCCCATTATCATGTCTAGAGATCGTCCTCATTTTCTTTTTACAACTGCACCTTGCTCCATGGTGGATGTGCTCTAGGTTATGGTATTGGAGAACATTTGATTGCTTCCAATCTTTTCTTCTTACAAACGCTAAAATTAATACCCTTGTGCACAGGTCACTTTGTATTATAGCCATGTTATCTTGGGGATAGGTTCTTAGAAGTGAGTTTGCTGAGTCAAAATATATGCACTTTTGCTGGGTGCTGCCAAATTCCCTTCCACAGAGGTTTTTCCATTTTGCTTCCCCATCAGCGAGGAGAATCAAACACCCATAGTACCATGTTGGAGAAGAAGTGTAGGATTTTGAGGTACTTCAAGCCTAGTGTTTCTGTTTTCTGTTGAAATAGACACTAAGGGGTCAGTGGGCGATGTGGTGCTTATAGTGGCTGGATCCCACATGGTCAGCTACATGGTTGGAGTACCAGACCCAACAGCTTGAAAAACACACTGGGCAAGTGTGCATACATGCCCGAAATCCTAAGAGGAGAATGGAGGAGAAGGGATTGTGGTATGACCACCCCCCAGGGGGTACTTTCTCATTTTCTCTCTCTTTCTGTCTCTCTTTCTCTCTCTCTCCAGCAAGTGCACGTGTCCCACAGCAAAACTAAAAATAAAAAATAAAGAGAAATAGACAATATCATCAATAATAAAAAAGGTAGTATAGAGTTGGTGTCTCCAGAGGAGCAGAGAAGTTCCAGAATAGCAGAAGAGAGAACTAAGCAGCAAGCAGGATGAGACCAGTAGTGTTGAGGGTTCAACTGAGGTTCTTGTCTTTGAGTTTCTCCTAGCATCAGTCAGCATAGCAAAGAAAATTTCTTCAGCAGTGGTCCATGGACCAAGTATCAGACTTCAAATAGACAAATGATCAGGGCTGGAATTGGCCAAATTATTTGATCAATGGAGGAAATATATACTATTATTTTGCTCTGATGGAACCTATTACCTAACATAAAACCAAAGTTCATAGAGTAATTTTTTTAGATTAACAACTGGATGAATAATACAATTGCAGTAGAAAAGACTCTTTTAGCTTTTAGGAAATAAAATAGCTTAGAGATATTAGTGATACTATCTTTAGTTTTTAGGATAGTATAACTGACTTGTTCTGTGGTAACTGACTATTAAGGATAATCAGAATATTTATTTTCCTGTACAGTCAACCCTCAGTATCCTCAGAGGATCAGTACCAAGACCCCTTACAGATACCAGAATCCAAAGATATTCAACTCCATTACATAAAATGACATTAATATTTGTAAAAGCTTAATGCACATTCTTACATATATTATAAATCATGTCTGGGGGCCTGCAAGTGGTGTGGTGGTTAAGGGCACTGGACTCCCACATGGCTGACCGCAGTTTGAATCCCAGACCTGGGGGCTTGCTTTCTCACTTTCCCTCTCTCTCTTCCTCTCACTCTGTCCCTCCCTGGACAAATTTAAATTAATTAATTAATTTAATTTAATGAAATAATTCTTTAAAAACAATCATGTCTGGATTACTTTTAATACCTAATACAATGTAAATGCTATATAAATATTTGTTTACTGTTTTTATTTACATTATTATTTTTTAAGAGGTTTTTGCCTTAGAGCACATGCACTCACTGGAGAGAGAGATGTTGAAAGGGAAAATGAGAAATCACTCCCCAGGGAGGATGGCTATGCCACAATCCCTTCTCCATTCTCGTCCTGGGATCTTGGGCACACATGCACATGCACCCAGTGTGATTATTCAAGCTGGATCCAAGACTCAAACAGCAGTTGGCCATGTGGGAGTCCAGCAACATAACTCTACGCCATCTGTTGGCCTCTATTTTCATTCTTTTCATTGTTGTAATATTGAGGGGAATAAAATAATTTTGGTGGAGTTTGGTTGAATCTGTGGGTATAGAACCCATGGATTTGGAGGGCCAACTGTATCTTAGTTTTCTTCCACCCATAAAGAAATATCCAGCAGAAAGAAGCCTAAAGAGACTAAAGGGTTTTGGGCTCACTGCTGCTGCTCACAACCTGTGACCTTGGTTAAGGCTCTGTTTCCGTATCTTCAGAGATAAGGATGATTCTGGATAACCTCTTCATTTATTTCCAACTCTAAAATTTAGGTTTGTGTGACTATCGAATTTAAAGTAATTCTCAAAGTAAAACTTCTAGTTACATTCACCCATCTTGTCTGAAATTCTTTTGATTTATGATTTGTTTTAAAGGCAAGCAATGAAACTGTTGAGGTAACCTTCAAGAACTACTTAAGAGAACTCATGCCAGTTCCTTGACACAGATGAGGGGAATACCTCTCAAGTAGTCAGTGACCCTATATCAGGTTATCTCTGAAAGATAATCTTCCCCTTAAAAGCTGGGCATCTAAGAAGTCAGATACCTTAATCTTTTCTTTATTCCGTAAAGCATTAGTAAGATATTTTAGTGAGAAACAGAAATCAATTTTAGCCTCATGTTTCTGTCCAAAGATACTCAAAACAAGGTTTTTTTCTGCCTATCCCTTCTAACTGCAACCTTGTGGCCACGTAATGAGGTTCAGTTTAAAGATTTTTAATCGTCAGAGGACATGTGTGCTCACCAGAGACAGAGACCAACAGGGAGCGGGGGCGGGAGTGGGCAGAAAAAGCACTCCCAATGGGATGTGGACACACCACAATTCCTTCTCCCCCATTTCTCCATTGCCTAGGGACTTAAGACTTGCACCCAGATAAGCCCAAGATGATTTCTAAGTTTTGGGGATTAGAATTAGATGCATTCAGCCATGTGGGATCCACCCCCCCTCCACATAGCACTTAACCACTAGGCTATGGAGCCAGATCCAGTTTAAAGATAAAAAAAAATTAAAAACGTTAAAAAAGGTCACATTTATAGCACAATTGTAAACACTGCACAGAGGAAGCTGGATCCCACATGGCTGACCAAGATTCATTTCCTGGCCTTGGCGGCTTGAAAAACTTGCCAGATGCATGCATATGCCCAGAACCCTGACATGATGGAGAGTTGGAGGAAAGAAGGTGTGGTATGACCAGGCCACATTAGGGGATGTCTCTTCCTGCCCCCAACCCATCTTTATCATGCATGCACACACGCCCCCATCCCCAGCTTAAAAAAAAAAAAAAAATTAAACAATCAGGCTAGCAAAAAGGAATGCAACACATACTTTCCCTCTATCAAACAAAATAGTACTTCAGTACAAGGAAAATATGCAGAATATATACAATACAAATACGTTCCCAAAGCAGACACTTAGCTTAGAACAGATGTGAAAAAGCATGATATTCTCACTGATTATAACAACTCTAAAAATGACTGTAACATTGAAACAGCACTTTGTTTACAAAAAGGTCACCAAAAAATGTGTCTGTTTGTCTGTGTGTGTGTGTGTGTGTGTGTGTCTGTGTGTCTGTGTGTCTGTGTCTGCGTGTCTGCCAAAAACTATGTTTTCTGTAGAATACTAACCCAGATAGTAGTACATAAGACATCAAGTTTTGACATTGCATACATTTTTAAGAAATAAAATCCAAAACCACTTTTGTTGATCAGGTAAATAACACATTTTTATTTTTACCTATTCCAGGCTTATAAGGAAGAATCTATTTCTTTAATCATCAAATAATGTATGCAGCACTTGAACACATAAAACACAACTCTTTACCCTTGGTGAGAGTACAACTAATAGGGGAGAGAAAATCATGTGGAAATAGAAACAAATAACTACAGCCCAAAGTAAGCTAACTCCCATATGGGTAGTAGAAGTAAAAATAGATCTCTGGGTTATTTTTAAAAGATATTTGAGAAGAGGGTTATTGAAATATTTCTATTTCTATTTTTTTATTTTTATACTGTCTTTTTTCATTTTCAGCCCTTTTCTATTTTTACATAAATGATTTGATTTTGTATACAGAGTTGGCTATATCACCAGTTTTATTCAATAGTAATGTATTTACAGGTAAATATGGCGTTATTAAAATGCATAACTATAATGCTAAATTTTTAAGTGTGTATAATTTTGGACTCAAATTCAGTTATCCAAAGTGGATAACTTTTGGTTAAGTACTAACTTCATCCCTTTTTTCCTCTGCACCTTGAAGCAGTCTTGGACATTTTTAAGTTCTTTAACAATTGGACAAGAGAAAGAAATTAAGATACAAATTATATCAGGCTAGCTGGTTGTTTCTAAGTAGCTTTGGTGTTTAAGAAAATTTGTTTTTAATATCTCCTCTTACTTCCTTTCCTTCCTCATCTTTCCCTTCCTTCTTCCTCCATATGACCAAAATACAGCATCTATGAATTCACTTTTGTAGTCCTCATACCTATGTGGATGGATGGATGGATGGATGGATGGATGGATGGATGGATGGATGGAAAGATGGTAGGCAGTTATAACTGAACTCTTTCACAAGATCTAGAGACCCATTCATGATTTTCTTTTAGCCATGAAACATCTACCAAGTATTGACCTCATTTTCAATGGGTCCCTGACTTCTATCAGTGGTTTATTTCAGTGGTCCAAGAACTAAAGTCTTTAGAAATGTCTGAAGATCTCTTAGTAGCTAAGCTTGAGTGCTGGAAAAATGAAGATAGTTGAATATTTTAAAGATGCCTATAGACTGATGAAATGCACTCCTAGGCTGATTGTAACAAGGCTTTGTCAATGATTCTCTCCTGTTATTTTACCCCCTCCACCTGACCACCTGAAATGTTCCCAATTCACAAGATCACATGGTTTTGTACTTCACTTTGGCTGTTAAGATATAACTTCTAAAAATGATGCTTAGAAGTGTTATTGCAAACAATAAAAAGAAAACTCAGAACTTTAGGGAAATATATGTGCAATAAAATTTTAAGAGGGTTAGAAAGTTAAATGAATTTTAATGATGGGAGGCATGGTTACAAGAAAGATAGTTTTCACCAAAGAAGAGCACTGGCACTTAGGCAGGGTAGAGGTGCCACTCCATGCATTCAGCTGCATCCCCTGCTGATTGCACAAGAGCATAAGTGGTAACAATGCTATTGACTGTCACTTGGAAGTAGAACATTTCTACTGCTGTGCATAGGGGGCAGGCTTGACCCTGGCAAAGTCAGATGCCTAAGTCAGCTCCAATAGCCTGACTTTCACCCTGAACCCCACCATGAACTTTGGGAAGATTTTATTCATTTTCATTCTCCAGAACTCATTCAGGATACCAGGCTCACCAAAAAGATACCATACCATAATGAATTAATGTAAGATCTTTGGGCTATGGAAAGGGTAACTGAGAAGGTATGTGGAATCCGTCTGAGACACTTTTCCATAGCAGGGACAGTTTCAAGCCAAATCCATAGGATCCATCTTAAACAAGGTTTTTTTTTTTTCTTTTCTCTAAAGCAAACCTCTGTTCCACTTCTCTCTTCTTCCCCTCAACTCTTTTGTTAACTTGCCAAGCAATCGTAGACCTGCCGTTTTCATTTTTGCATGAATACCTTGGAGTTTACTTCTGCATATAAGTAAAATTGTAGGTTGTATCCAAGGAGGCTTTAGGAGAAGAGGGAAAAAAAATAGCAAGTTACGGGACCACCAGTTGACGTAATGGCCGTCGCTGGACTCCCATGTAGTCGACCATGGTCCAAGTCCCGGACCCAGTGACTTAAACTCACACAGAGCGCATGTGTGTGTGCCCAAGATCCTGAGAGGAGAATGGAGGAGAAGGGATTGCGGTGTGACCATCCCCCCTGGGGTGGTGATTTCTCACTTTCTGTCTCTCTGTGTCTTTCTGGCGAGCACATATGCCCTATAGAAAAAACCTCTCTGGGGGAAAAAATAAATAAATAAATAAAAGCACATTAGAACCTAGCTTTGTGTCTTTTGCTCTTTCTTTTCCACTAAAAACATTCATTTCTGATGGCTTAACTTTTTAAGCCTTTTATGATTTTTCACCTAAGCTTCCTAATTTAAGAAACCAATGATGAGAGTTAGAGGTCCAGTTTCATTTTTCTTCAGATGGATATACAGTTCTTCCAGTGACATTTGCTGAAAAGACTTTCTTCTCTCCACTGCATTGTCTTGAACCATTTGTCAGAGATCAGTTGGCTATATGATTTGGAGCTTATTTCTGGATTCTCTGTTCTGTTACATTGGTCTATGCATCTCTTTTTGTACCAGTACCATGCTGTTTTGATTATCACTGCTTCATGGTATATTTTGAAGTTAGGTAGTGCGATACTTCTTATTCTTTCTATACAATAGTACCTTAAAGATAAGGGATATTTCATAATTCCAGCCAAATTTTATATATTTTTTACCTGTGATGAATGTCACTGGCAATTTAATTATAAACACATTGAACATGTAAATTAATTTGGGCAGAATTGACACCTCGAGTATATAGATTCTTCTAATCTAAGGATTTGCACTGTCTTTACATTTTTTTTTTTGTATCATACTCAATTTCTTTTTTAGTTCTTTATAGTTTTCCTTGTAGAGTTCTTTCCCCTCTTTGGCTAGGTTTATTCCTAACTATCGTATTTGTCTTGTGGATATTTTAAGTGGACTTTCTTCAGTTTTGTCAATGAATATTTTGGTTTTTATTCCCCTATAGATCTGTTACTGTGAGTAGTTTCGAAAGCATTTCTAGGAAGAGGTTTGGATCATCATTAGTCTTAGGATAAGATTAAATTAAATAAGATAATTTAAAATTTAGAAAAAGAATATTTATGACAGTTTATTTTACAACCAAAATTTTCAGTTGTTTAAAAATAATTTAAAAGATACCATGTAGATTTCAAACAAAACAGTAAGAAAAAGCCACTTTGGTGATTTTTATATAAAATCATTTCCTCGCTTAGAGTAGAACTTAGTTTGCAAATTAATGAGGTAGAGCCAAAATAGAGAATTGCATTGTAAGAGAGTGACTCATAATGTTTTGACTTTTTAAAATATATCTTTCCTGACAGCAACGACTGCCTTGTCATTTGATTGCTTTCTAATTAATGTTGAGTTTTCCATTTTAAATATCACACTTTTGCCACCAGAGCTACCAATTGTGACCTTATGTTACCTGTCCTTGAAGGACACACTGGGCAATTATGACCACGGGTGTCTATGATTACAAAGATATATCTCCTCATATTCTAACCCTCGATGTAGTACAATCAGTACCGCTATAAGAACGTTTCCATTAATAGCAGAGAAGCAAATCAATGTTTGTTTGCTTGGAAGTAAAAATAGGTACATTACTTGCTGATAAGTATGTGTTCCTTGCTACTTTTATTTACAAGGAATTAACCAACCATGAAGTATCCTTGATAAAGAAAACCAAATTGCAGCCTTAAACTGTTTAAAAGTATTTTTTAAAAGAAAGCTATACAAAAAAAAAAAAAACTATGCATTATGCAAAGTGGAAGATGGATGAAACAAGTAAAGTCAATCCGAGGCGTGCCCAGCAGAATGGACCCTGCTTGAAGCCTCTGCCTAAAGGCTTCACACAACCTAAAAGAAGAATGTGACCTAGAAGAACACGGAGACACATTGGAGTCTCTGAACATAAAAATGCTTGCAAATAGAAAATCAGAGCTGTGTGTTTAAAAGCCATCAAATTCAGACTATAACAAAGGTAGGACCTGAAAGCATTAGTAACCCTCTGCCTATATGTCACTGTATTGAGCTGTGGATTATCTCCCTACTATCTGTGAACCCAAAGGACAAATTTAAAATTTCAGCCTTTATATCCCCTGAATGTTATATAATAGGATTCACAACCTGAATTAACACATTTTTACAATTAACTTTCAGTTTATCTTTTCCCTTTCATTTGAGTTGAAGAAAAGAGCCATGATTTCCTACCTGTCTACAGTAACAGTCATCCTCCTTAACAAAGACTGTTCCTATTTTCTGGCACATCCTGGAAACTACAACCTTTCGAATCATGCTGTATAGGTAGCTCAGTTGGTCTTCCTCTAAGGCAAAGTCTAAACTGACTTTTTCCTTTTTCTTTTTTTTTTTTAAGAGAGAGTTTTGCTATAGGGCTTGTGTGCTTGCCAAAGAGACAGAAAGCAAAAATCACCCCCTCACGGGGGAGGATGACCATGCCACAATACTTTCTCCTCCATACTTCTCTCAGGATATTGGGTACAGACGCACATATGCCCAGTGGGAGTTTTAAACTGCTGGATCCAGGACTCAAACCTGATCGACTACGTGAGAGTCCAGCAACATAACCATTGCACCATCTGCTGGTTCCTAAACTGACTTTTTCTTAGGAGTTTTTTTTTTTTTCCCCCCACCTGTTCTAATTCATTCAGCAAGTATTTATTCAGCCCCTGCTCTGTGCCATGCACTGAGGGAGAGCTTTGAAACTTTGAATACTGAAGAAATATTAAGTTTCTTCCCATTATACATCTTTTTAATGCCCCCTTTCCCTTCATCTCAAACATCGTATCCTCACAGAAGCATCTCTGACCCCCTAGTCTGGATCAGTTATCTTTGTTGTATAGAATTTCAGCCTTTCCTTCACAAAACTGATTTCAGTTATAAGTAAACATGTTGATCGAACACTTTCCTAATTTCTGTCTACCCAACTTGAGAATGAAAACTGTGTTTGCATTTGCTCACCTATACACAGGAGTCTTCAAAAACTCACAAAACATGCATATTATGGGGGGGGGGACTATGCATGGATTTCAAAAATGTTTACATCAAAAACTTACACTTTAATTTCATTTTCCCACACACTATTTGAAGTCCCGCCATGTTTCAATGCCTGGCACCCAGTACTGCCCATTTAATAGGTTGGTTGGTGAGTGATGAATGGAGGAACTGATGAATAAGGCATAGTTTCTTCCAAGACCTCATAGCACATTATAGGAAAACAAGCATAGCTTGGTGAGGAAATGAGATGAGATTGAAAATGTAAGTTTAAGAACCAGCAGATAGGGGAGTGGTTATGTCACTAGACTTGCAAATTAGTTGACCGTGGTTCTAGTCCCAGACCTGGTGGCTTGAAACTCACATCAGGCATGTTTACATGTGTACCCAAAGTCCCGAGAAGAGAATGGAGGAGAAAGGATTGCGGTATGGCCACCCCCTCTGGAGGGTGATTTCTCACTTTCTGTCTCTCTGTCTCTCTGGCAGACATACGTCCTATAGCAAAAATAAATAAAACTTTCTCTTAAATAAAAAAAGAAAAGAAAATGTAAGTTTAGGATGAAACTAAAACCAATCTTGCTAAAGCCTTTCAATTATCTTATAGGCAACAGGAAGCCAACAGAGATGTTGAAACAATGATCAGGTTAGAGCTTTAGGACTCTGACTGAGGTAGCAGATGGAGGGCAGCCTGGGGAAGGAAAGTTAGTAAGCAGGAAGAGTGGGGAGGTGCTGCAGTGGCCCGGGGCCCCGATAATGAGGTTCAGACAAAAGCAACAGCTGCCGAACAGCAGGGGTAGAGGGACTGAGTCATAGGACCACAGATATCCCTGTGCTTTCTTGGAAGATTCATAAGAACTGCAAAGAAGACCCCTTTAAGGATAATACCTTTCCTGTAGAAAGAAGGAGGCCTGACTTACAAAAACCCACTGACCCAGGGGACCCACACAGCAAGACTGTCCTTAAGTGGGGGCGGGGGGCTGATTCAAACTTGGATTTGACACACGTGGCAGTATCAACAGCATGACAGTTGATGATTTTGCTTTCATGCCATTTTTTGGGACAGTTTTAGAAAGTTAGAGCTTCAGTCTTGCTCAGATAGACAGGCATCCAGTGTTTATTAAGTCCTGGTCATGTCCCAACTACTAGGATAGAACTGGGCAAATGGATGAGGATTTGGCTACTGTCCTTGCAAAGCTTAGAGATTAATGAACAAACAGAGCAGCAAGTAAGCAAGTGCAGCTCAATGTGCTGAGTGTTCTGCTAGGAAAGGCGTGGGAGCTGGGGGTACACATGGGTCTCAGGTGAGACATGGGCCCAGAGCAGATGTGATCTGAGCTGCAGACCAAATGAGGAAAGGTGCTAATCCAGGGAGAAAGGGAAAGAACCTACCAGGCACAGAGACCAGCACATGCAGAGACTCATGGACAGGAGAGAGCACTGCATGTGAGAGTTAGAGAGAGGGGTTCTGCAGCGTGGGGTAGGGGAGGCAAATGCGAGAGAGGCAAAGGAGATCTGAGGTGAGAGACAACTTGTAGAGTTAGGCAGGGACAAGATCATGCAGTGCCTTGTAATTCATGTCAGGAGTGTGAGCTTTGTGGTGAGGGTGTTGGGAGGATTAGAGGTGATAAGAGGATGAGAAAGCTGATTAACTAGTGTGGAAGGAAGGTGCATTTGAAGAAGGGCAGGACATTGGGAGGGAAGACAGTTCCAAGGCTGAAGCATTAATCTGGGCAAAAATGATGGTGACCTTCCACTCAGGTAAGGCAAAAGTATTGAAGAGTAATAAATGGATGGATATTAGAAATTGGTCAATATTGAGGCCAGCAGGTGGTGTAGTGGTTAAGGGAGCTGGACTCCCATATGGCCGACCATGGTTCAAGTCTCAGACCTGTTGGCTTGCTTTCTCACTTTTCTTCTCTCTTTCGCTCTCTCATTCTGTCCCTCTCTGGTCAAATTAAAATAAACAAATAAAGTTGAATAAAATAATCCTTTTTTAAAAAAGAAATAGGTCAATATTAGGAAAAGGTCAATTCATCAGCCTTTGGAGACTGATTGAGTAAGAAGGAAAGAAAAGGTGAGGTTTCAAGGACACTTGCAGCAGTGCAAGATTGTGGCACATCATTGAGCTATGGGACATAGAAGAGAAAATATTTAGTGACAAACCCAAACATACCGAAATAGAAAATTTGTCTGTGGTACATTGGGTAAAAATTATCTGAATGGAGCCTGCAATTGGAGTGGGAGTAAAAGGCACTAGATTGCCACATGACTGACCTTGGTTTGAATCCTGGACTTGGCAGCTTGCTTTCTCACTTTCCCTTTCTCTTTCTTTCACTTCCCCTTTCTCTCTCTGGTCAAATAGTAAAATAATAATAACAGATGTAATTAATTAAAGAAATAATTCTTTAGGAAAAATTACCCATGTGACATCTTAAGGGAAATAGTCAACTGCCAGTTGGATCAATGGATCTGGAACAAAGGAGAAGAATTTAGTTGTTTTTGTGACTCCTTTGGTTGGTCACCTTTTATATGTTGTCTTATACAATAGTAGTAACAGGGACAGCAGGTGGCATGGAGGTTAATACAGCCAATCCCACGTGGCCAAATGCACAGTTAGAGTCCTAGACTTGGCAGCTTGAAAAACATGCCAGGCACATGTGTGTCCGTACCCAAAATCTCTACAGGAGAATGGATAAGAGGGGACTGTGATGCGGCCACCCCCTCCAAGAGAGGTGATTCCTTCCTCTTCCCAGCAAGCACACATGCCCCATAGCGAATAAAAACAGAAAATAGTAATAAAATCATGATTTTGAGCCAGGGGAGGTCCAGACTTAAGTCATAGAAGAGCTGTGTGATCTTGGACAAGTGACATTACTTAGGAAAGTTTATTTCTTCAACAGAAGATGGGGCTATAATATTACCTATTTTATACACTCTGAGGAGAAATAAATGAAATGATGCTTGTAAAGCATTTAGCCTCAGGCAATCCATATTGGTAGTGGTAGTCATGGTGGTGGTGGTAGTATTCATCTATCCCAGAGATACAGATTTGAGAACCACCAGTATATAATATTGGGAATCCTTGAAGAAGTGGTGACGAGAATGTAAAAGAATGGCAACAGTGAAGGGATGCATTAAGGGCATACATGATGGAAATGGAGAAGTAGCCAGGGAGACAAGAGGAAAATGAAGCGAGTGCCGCAACATCATGGAATGCAAGGGAGGACAAGGGCTCAAGAAAAGGAAATGGTCAGTAGAGTAAAATTCTACCAAGAGGTCAAGAAAGTAAGAACTAGAAAGTGCCACTGGATTGAAGGAGAAGTTCAGAGCAGTGACCCCTGAGACAGTTGCAATAAAGGGGCAGAGACAAAAAGCAAAGTTATAGCAGGTTAAGAGAAGTTGGCAGATAGAAATCATTGCTCAATATGCAAGTACCTTTTATTTTACTCAATATGCAAATATCTTTTATTAAAACTGATGCAGGACAGGGACATAAGAACAACATGTGTAGAAATTTGATTTTGCCTCAAGGCTTTGGTTCAATGTGTAACAAAAAGACCTTCAGGGCTGGATTTTCTGTTGTTTTTTAGAGAGAGAAACTTTTGCTATGAGGTTCATGCACTCCGACAGACAGAAAGCGAGAAACCACCACCCGGGGGGATGGCCATGCCACCATCCCTTCTCCTTTATTCCACTCTCAAGATCTTGGGCATGCATGCACACATGCCCAGAATGAGTCTTAAGCCACCATATCTGGGACTCAAACCATGGTCGACTACGTGGGAGTCCAGCAATGTAACCATCATGCCATCTGCTGGTCCCAATGGCTGGTTTTCAATGCCATGTTCTGGCTCTTTTTTCTAATGCATCATCAGGCACTGGCAAAGGAAAGGGAAAGTCATAATTCTAAAGTCGTTTCCTGTAGACGAGACTTCTCCAGGAATGATGCATTTGTTCTGTTCTCAAAGCTTTTTTTTTTTAAAGAAATTAAACTCTAAGTAGCATCAGTAGCAATTTTCTGCATTGAATGTGTATTCCCTTGAAGAACTCATCTTACCATTTAAAGCATTATAAGATCTCTATTGGACAGATACTCTGACAAGAGCTGACATCTCTAGGTCTCATTTCAGCATCTTCTCAACGAAGCTTGTAGATTTGAAACCAACCTCTCCTTCCCTTCCTGAACAGGGAGAACACACACATTTGGGATTGGCTCTCAATATTGACCTTCTTTTGTATGGACGTTTTCCATGATCTGCGTTAGGGCCTTTACCTTCACATCAAACAAGCTTTATTCCCTGCCCATATATACACAGAAGCACACACACACTGACCCATGAGCACACACTGTTCAAAGCCTTTTACCTGGAAATATCACTGAGCAGATAAAGAGATTGAGAAACCAGACAATTCACTTTTAGACACACAGGTACTGTGACATTACTGATCCTACCAGCACCAGATCCTAAGCTGAGGGTTCTTCCCACCAGCCAGCACTGCCTTTAGCCTCAGCTTCTCAGGTGGTCACAGTGGTCTCCAGTTTTCAGCACCAGCTCAATGGGCTGACTTGCAGCAGGTGACTGTTGGACAATCTCAAGCTTGAGCAGTGTGGTGCTAATTCTTTATTTATTGGGGCTATCTCTAGAGCCAGACTGGCTGGGTTCAAGTCCCAGCTGTGCCACATACTGGCCATGGGCAACTTCATCTCTCCGTACCTCAGGCTCTCACTTTGTGTAGCGAGAACCGCAGTAGAGTCAGCTGGTAGGGTCGTGGTGAGGCCCAAATGAATCGATGTCACTATTTGCTCTGAGTGTGGTCCTTAGCCATTTGTCTTTCCATTCCTTCTATGTAACTAAGGGTGATAATAGCACTTAAAATGTGTTTAATGAGCTGACATGAGCTAGTGCATGTTTTATTGTCACTATAAGGCATCTCTTTCTCTTTCATTTCTGTCCTAATCAAGCTTATTGGGAAAACTCAGGATAGCTCCTGGCCTGTATCAGAATTTATGTGATGTCTATGGTGGGTAATTTCCCATGGTTTAGTCTTTACTTATTTCACCATCTGCACTTTTGAAATCATGTCTGTAACAACCCAAGTACATGACCCAACTCTCCTTTTTTTCTCCTTTCTAGAAAGGATGTTCAGAAGACAGCTGGTGGCTGTCCTCCTAGGAAAATACACGAGATCGATGAAATGATTTCAGGGAAAATCCCACAAGAGTTTCAGTATCACTACTCCAACATCCATGGCCTTGATGAGACAAGTCACAAAGGAGGTGCACTTATGCCCCAGGGTAACCTTGTTACCTCAGTCCAGCCATGCCAGAGTGATAACTAGCCCTAACTAGCCCTTCACACACACACACATATTCACACACACACACATATACACTATATACACATGTATGTATGTGTATTCTGTACACACACACATATATACATACACAACAGGAGGACTTCACAGAGTTCATGCAAAAGTGGAGTTAAAGTGTTTGTTTTGGTGCACAAAAAATTTAAATCTGTATATAAGTTTTTCATAATTAGTATTTGCCAGGAGTTTTTTGAAGATTTTGTGTGTGTGTGTGTGTGTGTGTGTGTGTGTGTGATGTGTATGTAAAAGATGTATATAACCTATCAAATTCTATGAAGTATTCCAAGCACTTTATATAATAACATATTTAATCCATACAATAACTTTACCAGGTTGTACTAGTCTTCTCATTCTTTTTTATATATGCAGAAACTAAAACGCATAGGAGTAAATAGCCCAAAGAAGATCTGTCAAGTAATGAGAGACAGAGGCAGGATTTGGATTTAGTCTGGAACCAGAGGCCACATAGTCTGTGGTTATCCATGTCACCTCTCAATAACCAACAGCTGAGATTGCCCCACAGCCATTCAACCCAGAGCTTCATTGTGTGACCAACAGAATAAATGCTTCGGAGACTGATTCTGACCTTTAGAGCAGCCTCACATACCTAGAAACTTAGTTTTTGTCGTGTTGCTCAGAAATGCACCACTGATCTGAGATAAGGCTTAGCACAAAGCTCATTTAAGTCCCATTGTAAAGGGAGGTCATCTTGAAATCACCCTCCAATATTTTCAACAATTGATGTCAGAAAGCCAGGCCAATATCAGAGTTAGAGTGAATATAAATAAAAGAGACATCATTTTTATTTCCTCTGTAAGTATACAGTTTCTAAAGAAACATGCCTTTTATGTAACATCTATATTTCCAGGAGAAGCCTGAGCTAGTTTAGAGCAGAGCATGATAGAACAGAGACACCTACTGGTGAGAACAAGCCTCACTTCATAGATTTCTGTCATAACTGATGTTAAGAATGACAGTGATCCTCATTATCATTTGAAATGTATTACATATGGGCAGTGTGATGATAAGATACAGACTCTTCCCTTATATTTTAAAAAGGAAAAATCAGATGTATCTAACTATATAATTTAAGCACAAGACCTCCACTCTTCCTTGTAGAAATCCTGAGTTGCTTTTTAGGATCCTGCATCAACTAGCTCTGATTGGGTGAGGCCAACAGCAGGCTGGTGCAAGGTCTCAGGAGCCCCTCATTCAACAGCCATTGGTTAGTGCTTCCCTTCCAAGGGTAGGTGAGACACAGTACGCTCCCTTTTCAGGAGCCAGGAGCCAAGATGCACATCATTCTAGACATCTCAGATGGCCCTAGACAGGTGAATACTTTTCATGGAAATAGACGAATGAGAAAGGATTTGTTACAGGAATGTGAGGTGGGGGCAACATCATGAGTCTTCTTTTTCAGCCATGTATAAAGCTAGAGGGACCAATGGGTACGTAAGTAGACATAGCACAGAGGAGACTGGAAATGTAGAACTAGTCTCAGGAGACTGTCTCTAAATCAGGAAAATCCATGCATAGACTCCTGGAGACCTTAGGAACTCCCTAAAACTTTGTGCAAATAAATAATATTAATTTATTTCCATTAGGAGTTAACTTGAAAATACTTTTATGGCCTCATGCTCTTATAGAAGTTTGGTTAAATATAAAAAGACTTTTAGCTATAATCAAAGTTTTCTAGACATTAACTGCAGTAAATCATTAAGCTGAGAAGGAAAACATATCCTTATGAGACTTCCAATGAGTACTACAGTTGGCAAATTATTTAACTGCTTAGAGAGTGAATAAATTTCAATGAAATACTTATCTATGGCTAAAAGAAACTAAGAATCAAATGGTTGAATTTAGAACCAAAAATACTGACTAAAAGCAGTCATTAATATGTGAGATATCACCCTTATTATAATGTTAAGATTTTTTTTTTTTTGAGTGGTTTGTGCTATAGGGCACGTGTGCTCGCCAGAAAGACAGAGAGAGACACAGAGACAGAAAGCAAGAAATCACCATCCAAGAGGGATGGCCATGCCACAATCCTTTCTCCTCCATTCTCCTCTTGGGATCTTGGGCTCACACATACACACAAACACACACACACACACACACACACACACACACACGCCCAGCATGAGTTTAAGCCACTGGGTCTGGGACTCAAACCATGGTCAACTACATGAGAGTTCAGCAACATAGCCATTATGCCAACTGCTGGTCCCTATAATGTTCAGATTTTTAAAAGCCTAAAGCAGACAATATAAGTGAGAAGGGATTTATTTATGCCACCCTAAATGAGCACATGGTCAACTTATTGAAAATAAGAATAAATTCTACACTTAAAAGCTTAAGAGCTAGGGCCAGCAAGTGGTGGTGTGGTTAAGACACTAGACTCACATGGCTGACCACGGTTGGATTCCTGGACCTCAGTGGCTTGAAAATCATGTAGGGCGTGTGTGTCTGCATGCCTAAAATCTCAAAAGGAGACTGGAGAAGAAGGAGTTGCACTGTGGTCATCCCCCCAAAGGCTGATTTCTCACTTTCCCTCTCTCTGTCTTTCTCTGTAAAGTACATGCACCCTCCAGCAAAAACCTAAAAAAAATTTAAATAAAAAGGCTTGAGATCTAGTCAGTACATCAATTCTATAAAATATCCTTAATTGCCAATTGGAGGTGAAATGAATAAAACTACATATTAAGGTTTCAATTCAAACAGAATTTTTATTCCATCAACAGATTTGAGATTGGGGGAGGGAAAATATGATTTTGCACCATTTATTTAAGGGCTAAATTAATTTTAAAGAATGATAGTGCCTTGTATCAACACATTGTTCTCTGACAGTATCAGTCTTACAGTCAGGCAAATAGGTGAATATTTTGTTTATAATTCAGAAGGTTTAATTCATCAAACATGTATTCATTGCCTGAAATTCTGAGGAGGATGCTTTTATTAGGGTGAAGATATAATCTGCCCTTCTTAGTGGTAACAGATTAGCAGGGCAGGAGCTGGATGATGGTTGGTTGGCAGATATTTCAATGAGGGAGAGAACTGAAGGCAGAGTGGAAGGACAGGGAGACAGAGGTAGTACTGTCCTGGGGAGCCCTGAGCAGCCACAAAGAGGCCAACATCCTGCCCTGGAAAGGAAGGCGGACAGATAGGCAAGAGGTGTGCAGGGGGGAAGATGAGGCAGGCTAAGGTTCCTGACGTAGATAACTCAGGCCCCACAATGTTTCCCAAGCTGAATGCCGGAATGCTGTAGGGATATTATGTTCTCATGTTCAACCTTCCTAGTCATGGCTTTACAGAGACCAGATTGTTCAGCCTATTCCTATGGTGAATTTTAAGGTTCTTTGTTTACTGGCCGAATCAGGAATATTTGACAGTCTTCCAACCATATCATTAGGATTAGAACTTCAAAGCAAAAAGATCAAGCACATTGAATAGTGCCATTTGCAGCAGTGCTAAGTCATCATGGGCCTGGGCATTGTTCTCACTCTAGACTTTCAGAAGGAAACACTTACTATGTATGCAATCATAGAATGAAACCAAGGTTTTTCATTATTATGTTCATATATATGAATATATATAATAATAATAATATATATTCATATATATGAACATAATAATAATAATATCAAGCTGTGGAAAACAAATATATATCTCAGAATTTGTTTTCCTCAACTTGATATCTTAGAAAATAAGATTAAGAGGACCAACAGATGGCATAGTGGTTGGGGCACTAGACTCCCACATGGTCAGCCACAGTTCAAGTCCCAGTGGCAAACATGCCATGCCAGGTGCGTATGCATGCAAGCCCAAAATCCTGGGAAGACAAGGGATTGCAGAATAGCCATCCCCTCCAGGAAATGACTTCTCACCTTCCTTCTCACTTTCTCTCTCTAGCAAGTGCATGCATCTTACAACAAAATTCTTTAATAATAATAATAATAATAATAAGAAAAGCAAAGA
>NW_006159428.1:4957785-4980892 GCF_000334495.1 Tupaia belangeri chinensis
TCTCTCTCTCTCTCTCTCTCTCTCTCTCTCTCTCTCTCTCTCTCTCTCTCTCTCTCTCTCTCTCTGTCTTTCTGGCAAGTGCACGTGCCGTATTGCAAAAACCTCTCAAAAAAAAAAAAAGAAAGAAAAAGAAAATCTAAGGGCCACATATAGTATCTGTTGGATTCGCACTTGCATAAGTAAATAAACCTGATGAATATAACATACAACAATGGGATTCTTTGGGTTGAGTGCTCAGACATGCACACATCCTAGAATCCCTTTTTAAGGAATTTGGAACCAGTTTGTAACTATCGTGGCAAAATGAACTTTGTGTATTTTATATCTTTATCTAAGTGATCTAAAACCATGAAATACTACTCCTATTGGTAGGAAAAAACTGATAATTCCATGTGTTCTGGTGCTCAACCCTTTCAGCCTCCTAGAGGCCACTGACTGGTGGAGCTGGCCAGCTACAGCCAGGCTCCTGTGATTAAGTTCAATGTGCTATCTTAATCTAATGTGTTTAGTCATGCTCTCTGTTTGTGCAGGTCAAATTTTAGCTTCTTGGCATATACAAAACTGGTCTGGCATTTAGAAGGCCTCGAAGGCTAAAAGACAAGCTATGCTCAATAATCAACTCTGCAAACAACAGCCGTGGCCACAAATAAAATAGTTTCTATTTGTGAGTAAATAGTGTAGAAAGGACGTTTGATTGCATACAAGTCTTTTTCACCAAGCACAGCTAGGGATATTTGCCAGTATTATCATATCCAGTGAGACATACATCTGTCTATATATGTGTGTGTATGTGTTTGTGTGCATGGATGATGCCACAGCCTTAAGGTGCTTCTACAGGAAAAGGCCACCTCTTTACATCATGTGCCTTCAGCACCATCTGGAAGCACAGCTCCACCTGGGTTTGTGGCAGGAGTAAGTTTCCAGAGCCCTGTCCACTAAGTCTTCCCTGCTCTCCACAGTGGCCCATAAGGCACATGCAAAAAATCCAAGGTCTAAGAAAGCTATTTGAGCACCACAGAAAAAAACGATTCTCACTGTGGAGATCAAGAAATATTTTTTTGGAAGATGAAGTTTTTAAACTGAGTGCTTTTCTCTTCTTCAGAGTTTCAAACTTAAAACACGTTAAAAATCATCAAGAGATGGGGACCAGCAGCTAGTGCAATGGCTATGTCACTGGACTCCCACGTAGTCGACCACAGTTCAAGTCCTGGACCCAGTGGCTTAAACTCATGCCGAGCACGTGTGCGTGCATGCCCAATATTCCAAGAGGAGAATGGAGAAGGGATTGCGGTGTGGCCATCCTCAGGGGGAAGGGGTGATTTCTTACTTTCTTTCTCTCTCTTTCTGGCTGGTACACATGCCCTAGAGCAAAGACCTTTAAATAAAGAAAAATCATCAAGAGGGGCCAGATGGTGGTGTAGTGGTTAAAGTGGTTAAAGGTGCCGGACTCCCGCGGTTCAGGTCCCAAACCTGGTGGTTAGCTTTCTCACTTTCCTTCTCTCTCTCTTTCTCCGTGTGTGTGTGTGTGTGTGTGTGTGTGTGTGTGTGTGTGTGTGTGTGTGTTTGTGTCTCTCTGGTAAAGTTAAATGAATGAATAAATAAAATTAAATAATTCTTTTTAAAAAAAGAAATTCAAACATGAAAATATTTAGACTGTATGGAACAATTTCTGAATAATACTCAGGATTTTTTTATCTGTGGATTAAGCATCTTCATGGTAGAATTTTGCCTTACTAACCAGAAATTACTGTAGTCCTAATTCTTCATCTACGAAATCTGTTTTTGAGTAGATGCATTAGTATTAGTCACTACTAGGACCAGCAGATGGCATAATGGTTATTTTGCTGGACTTGCACATGCCTGACCATGATTCGAGTCCCAGACCCAGAGGCATGAAACTCACACCAGGCATGTGTGCGTGCCTGCCCAAAATCCCAAGAAGAGAATGGAGGAGAAGGGATTGCATCCTAGCCATTCCCCTCAGGGGGTGATTTCTCACTTTCTGTCTCTCTGTTTCTCTGTGTCCTCGGCGAGCACAGCCCCTATAGCAAAAATCTCTTTCTAAAAAAAAAAAAAAAAAAAAAAAAAAAAACAATATTAAAAATACATATCATCTCTATTACCTAAAGAGTAGATGCCTCGCAGCTGGGTGAATTAATGGAATTTGAATCTAAAACATGACCTATTAGCTAAGGTTGTGGTTTAAAACTATGCAATGAATTATTTGAATATTAACTATGTAAATCATATATACCTCTTACATGATCAATAAACATTTACCTAATCAAAAATTGGTTCTTTTTTTTAGATAAATCATGTCATTGAAAAACCATTTGATATTTGGAAACCAATATCAATCATCAGTCTATAATAATGTTAACCTCAGTTAAATCTTGAATGATTTAATCAGATGTTTAAAGCTAACACCCTGGGGCTGGGTTCAGTGAAACGCGCTGCTCTTTGAGGCTGACCCACATGGGAATGTTCTAGATTCAGGTCCATAGACCTGAGTATGCTAGGCACATGCATGCTCATCATCCAGGGTTGGCCACAGCTAGGGAGGGGTCGCTGCATTAAGATCCTGTTAGGGAGCCATCTCTGTGGTGCAGTGGTAAAGTGTTACTCAAGGAAAACTGGATTCTCCATGGTGACCATGGTTCATATCCCTGGCCTGGTCAGCCTGAAACATGCCAGGCATGTATACAAGTGTCTAAGGTGCAACAGGCTGGAAGACTGTAGGAAGGGGTTCATGGTGTGACCAGACTCTGTGGAGGTGCTTACCTCTCACTGCCTCTTACTGTTTCTCTCTTTCATGCACATACACACTCTATCACAAATAAAGAAAGAATAAAAAGACCCTATTAAGAGTACTATCTCGAGTACCACGAGCACCGCAAAGATGGCGGAGCCACAGCAAAGGAAAAAGACCCCTTTGGTTCCAGAAAATCTCCTGAAAAAGAAAAAAGCTTATCAAGTCCTCAAAGCCACCCAAGCAAAGCAAGCACTTTTGGCAAGAAAAGAGCAGAGGAAAGAGAAAGGGCCCAGGTTTAAGCGGTACGTCTCAGACGACTTGAAGTGAAACCTCATGCCTTGGAAATGCCCGAAAAACATTCATTGGCCTTTGTTCTGCGCATCAAAAGGACTAATGGGGTGAGTTCAGGTGCAGAAGGCCATTCTGCGACTGTGTCTGAAGAAAATTATCAGTGGTGTTTTTGTCACAGTCACTCCTCAAAGCCTAAAAACACTGCGAATAGTGGAACCTTCTGTGACCTGGGGATTTCCAAATAAGTAATCTTTCCAGGAACTCATCTTGAAACATGGGCAAGCCAAGGTCAAGAATAAGACCTTCCCTTCAAGCAACAACACAGTGAGGAGCATCTAGGGGAGTTTGGCATCATTTATTTAGAAGACCTCATTCGTGAAATTGCCTTCCCGGGAAAGTATTTCCAAGATATCTCGTTTCCTGCGCCCCTTTCACCTTTCGGTGGCTCGTCATGCCACCAAGAACCAAGTGGGCTTCCTCAAGAAGGTGGGTTCACCTGGCTATCGGGGTGAACGCATCAATCAGCTCATCCGCCAGCTGAACGAGATCCAGAATACCTCAAAGCACAGTGTGTTGGAAGCGTGTGCTTTCAGCTTTTTGAATTATATCTTCAAAGATTATCGTCTGGTCCAATTTCAGAAACTGGAAAGGAAGAGTCTTGACAACACAGTGGTTTATGTTTGTAACATAATAAAATAATATATTACATAATGTTTTGTGATTGGCTTCTTTCACTTAGAATAATATATTTGAAATCATCCACATCATAGCACTTACCTATGTTACATTCTTTTTTATGGCCAAATAATTTTCCAGCATATGGATTCTATAGTTTACTAATCCATTTGTCTGTTGATGGACATTTGGGATGCTCCTACTTTTTGTCTATTATAAATAATGTTCTTGTATATATTAAGTGGAGACATACTATGTCTCTCCTTCATAGCCTGGTTTGCTTCACTCAGCAGTAGATCTTCCATATTCATCCATTTTCTGTCAAAATCCAGGGTTTTGTTGAAGGAGGAGAGTCTGAGGAAGGACATTAAAGAGAAAAATAGAGAGACAAGGCATTATGGGACAAATAAATAGGTTATTATCTATTGAAGATAACTCTATATTATTGTCAACTGGACGGGTGAGAAATGTATACATGTTAGAATACTCGCTTGGCAAGCTAAGTGACATATGTAATTGAATGTAGAAAATAAATTGACATAAAATATTAAAAAATAATGTTCTTGTAAATAAACACATGCAAGATTTTGTGTGAACATACATTTTTATTTCTCTTTGACTCAGGTTTCTTTCAATAGATTTTTTTAGAGCAATTTTAGATTCATAGCAAAATTGAGCAGAAAGTACAGAGATTCCCCACATACTTTCTATAGCTACACATGCACAGCATTCCAACTATCAATATTCTGTATGTTCAGAACATTTGTTATAACTGGTGAACTTACATTGAGACATCATTATCACACAAAGTCCATACTCTACGTTAAGATTCATCCTTGGTGTTGTATAATCTATGGGTTTGGACATCACAATGACATACATCTATCATTGCAGTTTTAGATAGAATATATTTAGTGCCCTAAAAACCCCTTGTGCTCCACCTATTTATCTCTACCCTCCAGGTCCTGGCAACCATTGATCTTTTTACTGTCTCCACAGTTTTTTTCTGGAATGTTATATTGATGGAATCATGCAGTATATGACCTATTCAGAACATCTTCTTTCACTTAATCTCAATGTACAGTTTCTCCATGTCTTTTCACATAGTCATCTGTATTTATAAAATCTTCATATTTACCTTTTTATGTCTTGGTTTATGTCACAGGGAATATACGCTTGCCAGAGACAGTGAGAGGGAAAATGAGAAATCACTCCCAGGGGGTATGGCCATGCCACAATCTCTTCTTCATTCTTCTGCTAGGATTTTGGGCACTCAAGCACATGTGCCCAGCATGATTTTTAAGCTGCCAGGTCTGGGATTCAAACTGCAATTGGCCATGTGGGAGTTCAGCACCGTTACCACCACGCCACCTGCTGTCCACAAAAATATAGTTCTAAGGAGGAGCCTCCATGTTTTGTCAGGACCTGCTTTTCCTAGAGGCCAAAAAATAGCGATATAGAAACACCCACTACACTCGTAATTTCTCCGTAAATTTTGTTTTATCTGGACAACAGCATGATCATTCCACAGCACATGGAACTTATAAACTACCACTAGACAATGTGTTTTAAAACCGAGTTTTGAAATTTCCCTAACACGAGAGAAATTTCGTATTGCTAACTTAACTCTTAATTTATTATTCTGTGTCATTTCCTTATTTATCTTTCTCCTGCATCCCACTGGTATAAATGACTTTTACAGCTTCTAGGCCTACTTGTTCTAACTTGTCCTGGGCAGCTATTTAGAATGCAGGTGTTAATTACCTACTTAACAAAATCTAGCTATTTACCTCAAACAGTAAATACAGCTTAGTTCCTCCCAATTAAACTGGTTTTCTTCTATACCTCTACTCTCCTTTTCAAATGACATTAAATTTACCTTTGAAGGGAATATGTGTAATAGCTCTTAGAGTGTTCTTAGCTCTATCTCTTATTAAAGACCGGACCCTCTTGTTGCATCATGCAACCTAATTGTATTAATTTCCTGATGGTGCTATAAGAGATTACCACAAACTGGGTAGTTTAGGACAATAACTGAAAGAAATTTAGTCTTTCAGTTCTGGATGCTAGAAGTCTAAAGTCAGTTTGTGGAGCAGGACCATGCTCCACCGAAGGCATCAGAGAAGATCTTCCATCCTTTCTCCCTAGCTTCTGTTAACTGCTGTCAAATGTTGGGCATACCCTGGCTTGGAGCTGCACCATGCCAGTCTCTGTCTCCCTTGTCACATGGACATCCTCCCTTTATTTACTCCTTCTTTGTCTCTCATGGCCTCCCTAGAAAGGCATCAGCCATTGGATTAAGGGCCCACCCTAATAGAATATGCTCTCATCTTAACTAATTACGTCTGTGAAGACCCTGTTTCTAAATGAGGTCACATTGAGAGGTTCCGAGTGTACAGACAGACAAGTGTACAGACAGACAAGTGTACAGACATTTTGGAAGGATTCTATTTGTCTTAGTCTTTTCCTGCTGCTAAAACAAAATACTTTACACTGGGTAATTCATAAACAATAGATATTTCTCACAGTTCTGGCAACTAGGAAGTCCAGGGTTAGGTCCCCACTAGATTCAGTGTCTGGCAGGGACTCGCTCTCTGTTGCAAAGATGGCATCAAGTTAATTTGTCCTCACATGGTTGAAAAGGCAAGCGTGCTCCCTTCAGCCTCTTGTGAGGGCTTTTATCTCATTCATGAAGGCAGGCCCCCTCGTGATTTAATCACTTCCCAGAGGCCCCACCTCCTAACATTATTGCATTGTGGGTTAAGTTTCAATATTTGAACTTTGGAGGGGCATGGACACGGAAACCACAGCACTATTCAACTCAATATGTTGACTTTCCAAAGGAATCAGGTAGTTACCACTACCAAACATTGAAATCAGTTAGGAATATCCATAGAAATAAGCTAAATGATAATTACATGGGAAAGAATATACCAATGTCAGAGAGGAAGTTGTAAGAATAAATCTACCCCTAGCATTATGTACAAGTTAATAATTCTGCCCCAAATGCTATAGTCCATATGGACAAAAAATATGTTTAATTATCATAAAAATACTGGCATATATGTAGAAATGCACTACTTCAAAATGCTTTCACGTGCATTCTACAGTCTTACTACACTGTACTAATGTCAACAAACTTGTCATAATTATCCCCAGTGTATAGATAGAGAAATAGGCCCCATGTCTTTACTCAGGTTATGCAGTTGATTTAATAATGCACAGCCAGGACACAGGTCAAGTCATCTGCCTCAAAATCCAGTGCTCTTTCCACTGCTACATTGAATTGTGTTATGTGCAGGTGCTTAAACAATGGTTTTCAACTATACACTGAGAGAGAAGGTCAGAGCCGAATTACAGACCATTTCAGGGTCATCTGTGAGGCTTTTTTCTAACTACACTCACTCACCCCAGAACCTCTGAATGGCGTTATGAATCTACCCCTTGCCCCAGTACAAAGATTTTAAACTGGTTTAAAAATGTAAAGAAGAGCTTGCAATCCTGATTTTTAAAAATGACTGTATTTATGTCTAAGGTCACTGCCTCTAAAAATTAAATGCATGTACAAATCACTTGGGAATCCTTTTAAAATGCAAATTCGGATTCTATGGGCCCAGGAAAGGTCCTGAGATTGTGCATTTCTGCTGATCGAAGGCCACATTTAAGGGCCCTAAGTAGTCCTCGTAGTAGAATCCCACAGTCACTCTATGAGAATTGCAGAATGTATCAGACACAGTAGACAGTCAGACAGCTATAAAGAGCAGAACCTTTCTGACTAGCCAATATGTCCTGGTTCCCTAAAATGTGCACAAGTTCTTAGGCCCATTCAAATATGAGTCTCCCGACTGTTGTTGCCAAAATGGGACTCAACAAAAAGTCTTGGATTGTGATGCTCAGGTTCATGCCTTGAAGAGCACCTGTCATTCTTGCAACAGAAGTGCCAGACGCAGCTGCTCACAGGCCCTGGGACAGCACAGCAGCCTTTCCCCAACAGCGGATGCAAAGTGAATGGCCCATGTTTTCTGCAGTCATGGCTGGAGTTGGCTCCCATCTAACTCGTCCCTTGACTGAGCTACTCTATTCCAACATGGCCCTCACATGCCTTCTGTTCTCTGACGTTCTATAATATGGTCTTAATGTCATTGACCCCAAAAGTACTTTTCAAGAGATTTACTGCAGAGACTCATTGAAAGAAAAAGTGATCACATTACAGCTTTTGTTATTTCTTTCTTTGAAGCAGCTAGGAAACCATCTTTAGATATAGGGATAATGGTAGAGACAAATCCTCACAATCCCCTGTTAATTGTGATTGATGAGCTGATGAGGCCAACTAGGTGTCCGAGGAACAAAGCCAGTTTTTAATGGCACTTTAATTCTGGAAATTTAGAAGGCTTCCTTACAGAAATGGGAGGTTAGAGTAGGTGAAGAATGCTTGCTTTCAGGGAACAGCTAGTATAAATGGGTCCATAAAGTAGACTTTGTCCTGTGTGACTTCAGAATGTACTCTTAAGATAAAATTTTATAAAAGGAAATAGTTTGGGTTAATAATATACCATGTGTTTCATAATTTATTCATGTGCGAATAAACTGTTTTTAGCTCTAAGACATATTTCTCTATTTCAAAGCCTAAAGTGCTTATTAGAGTATTTTTTAATGGACAAATATCATTTTCAAAGATAAGTGATAGTAAAATCAAATGTCACTTTGCATTTTCTGCCTGTTTATGTTAATATACAGATTTGTCAGATTTATTTAATGCTCCTGGCAAACTTAGTCATGAACATGAGAGTCCTAGACTCTTCCATCTCCGTTCCAAGTAAGATCAAGATTCCACTCATCATTATTCATATAACTTACCCATTCCTCTCCTTTGCTCCTACTATCACAGTACAAACTTTTTAGGGCCAGCAGGTGGTGTAGTGGTTAAGGCACTGGACTCCCACATGGCCAACCATGGTTTTGAGTCCCAGACCCGACAGCTTAAAAATTATGGCAGGTGTGTGTGCACACATACCCAAAATCCCAAGATAAGAATAGAGGACAAGGGATTGAGGCATGGCCATCCCCATTGGGGATGATTTCTCACTTTCTCTCTCTCCATCTCTCCAGTGAGTGTACATAACCTATGACAAAAAAAAAAAAGTACAAACTTTTTTTCTTGTCTTCATTTGGGTCCCAACCACACATTGCAGCAAGTGATCTAACATGCACATCTGAGCATACATTGCCTATCCACTGAAATCCATCAATGACCTTTATTTTAGAAAAGTGTCTATACACTTTGGTAAGCATCAGAATTCCCTGAAGACTTGTTAAAACGTAGGTGGGTGGGGACTCTCCTCAGTTTCAGATCCAGTCGCTATGCAGTGGGCCTGAGAACGTGCTCTTCTCACAGATTACCACATACGCAATGCCGGTGTTGCTGACCTGATGCTGCAGCTGCAGGGACCACACTCTGAGGAAGACTGGTCTACAGAGGAAAGCCTATCCAACTCCTTACTATTCTCCAGACCCTTCATAATTAGCCCAGGGCTTAACTTCCCAGAAGTGTCCCATCTCCACTCTTCTCTGTGTCTCTGCCGACATCCAGTCCCATCACACTATCCAGTTCCTTGAAATCAAGACTTTGTCCCATTGTACACCACACAAATGGCGGAAGCATCATTGGCATTCTCCTCTCTCGGTTGATACTGTCTGGAATAAGCCAACACACCGCCTATACCCTTGTATGCAGCAGCTCTGAAATCACCATCAGCCCCTCCATGCCATGTCTGTCTATGGGTGTCTCCAGCCGCACAAAATAACTTGGAGTTTTCTGAACAAACTACAATAACCTTTGGGCTTCACAGCCTTCGTCCAGCCTGTCCTCTTGCCTGCCAGGCCTTTTACCCCCTTTTCTACCCATCCTTTAGAAAGAGCTTTGATGATGACCTGCTGCTGTAGTACAGTGAAGAGAGCCAGGTTCCACATGGCTGACAGCAGCTCGGCCAGACAGCTGGAAAAGCATGCCAGGCACATGTGTGCATATGCCTAAAATCCTAATGTGACGGAGGAATGGAAGAAAAGACTCGTGACATGACCACATCTCAATGGAAGGTGTTTCCTCTCTCTCTCTCTAAGTGTATATATCCACTGGCAATTTAAAAAAACAATAGTTATGATTAGAATTTATCCTTAGGCCAAACATTTTTGCAACTGGTAAGGAAAGAATATTATAAAATCTAGATAGAACTGTAAATATTCTCATGTTCGAAGCACTCTTAAGTGTTGAAAACCTGTTTTTTCTCTCTTGGATTTTTATGAATTATCTTTTCAAAGAACTAGAAAACTGACAAGAGGGAGAAAAAAAGGAGGCTTCTTTCCATTTTCTTATTTTGTTCTAAATCTCCACACATCTAAGCAGCTTTATTTATATTCATGTGGTATTTTAACAAATTATGCTTGCATATACATCTTTATTAAACAGGATATGGAGCAGTCTTAAGTTTATACTTTTATGCCTTTTTTACTTTCTGTGAGACTTTACTTTTGATTATGTGGAAGAGAGATTATTTAAATATATAGTTATTTATATATAAACTATATTTGTGTGTGTGTATGCACATGCGCGCGTGGCCCAGCAGATGTGGCGTAGCACTAACATGGTGCTCTACAAGACTGGAAGCCACGTGGCCAAACATGGGTTTGCATCTCCAGGCAGGCCTAAAAACACGCCATGTACATCCTGTGTGCCCAGGGTTCTGAGGAGTTGCAGGGCTGGGGGGAATCACACATGATGAGACATTGTCGAAGAAGCTTTCTCTCTCATGCAACATGTACAAACTATCATTTAAAAAAAAAAGTACTGTATGAAACATTGTGTGTGCAGGGCCAGCAGGTGGCTGAGTGGTTGAGATGCTGGATTCCCACATAGCTGACTGCAGTCCAAGTCCCAGACCTGGTGGCTTTCTCACTTCTCTCTCTCTCTCTCTCTCTCTCTCTCTCTCTCTCCTTCTCTGTCTCTCTCCAGTGAGCACACACGCCCTATAGCAAACTGAAATAATAGTAATAAATAAAAACACTAAATAATTCTTTTTAAAAGTGTGTGTGTTTCACATATAAACACATGAAGGGACTTAAAAACTATGGGGAAATGGAATTAAAATCCGAGCACATTTTGATTCCCCCCCAAAAAAAACTATCCAGGCATAGTTTTTTCATAATTCGTATTTCTGTCAACTTGCTGAAGATCCCTCACATGTATATAGAAGTTTAGTTTAGTTTAGTTTTGTTTTTTTAAGAGACATTTATGCTATAGGGCCTGTTTACTCGCCAGAAAAACAAAGAGAGACAGAGAGATGGAAAGCAAGAAGTCAGCCCCTGGGAGGGGAGTCGCCATGCCACAATCCCTTCTTCATTCTCCTCTCAGGATTTTGGGCATGTATGCACATGCACCCAGCGTGAGCTCTAAGTTGCTGGGTCCAGGACTCGAACTGCGGTCAACTACATGGGAGTCCAACAACATAACCATTATACCATGTGCTAGTCCCAATTTTTAATGGATAACTTACACTATTAGTTATTCTCAGTGCATTAACACTTTTTTAGTACAATCCTGAATGTCTCAGTTCAGTCACTGGTTGAATTAATTGCAGACTCCAAATTATACTCAGCAAAAGATGTGGCATACAGTGAGTACAGCATTTCTCTTTAAGAACGTTTATCCTTTTGACAAGGTGAAGCCCACAGCCCATATACAGTCAAAAGCAGGCTTCTCAAAGAATAAGGGCTGGGGGCAAGGAGGCAAGGCAATCTGTTCAGCATAGTGAAAAAAAAAAAAGATTAGGCTACTGAACTTGTAAAGCTGTTCTGTTATCTTTAAATGGACTATTTGTAATATGAATTTCTATTATAAGAAAAAATTCTATAGTTGCTTAAAGCTTTTATACAAACTTTGAGCTATGTGGAAGCAACTGAAAATGAAAAAAATCTGTCTTATTCTTCTTAGGTGATTAAAATATTTTTTGCTTTCTTCAAGATCCATTTTTGTCATCTCCAGTTCTGTGGCCCTCTGTTTTGGGGGAGGCATTCATCTCTTCAAATAGACTTGCAAAGTGCCTGCTTTCTGTTAAACATTGGAAGAAATTCTCTAGAAAATCAGTAGTTATTGGGAACAAGCAGTTAGGGTAATGGCTATGTCGCTGGACTCTCACGTAGTCAACTGCGGTTTGCAGCCCCGACCCGGTGGCTTAAAACTCACGCCGGGTGCGTGTGCATGCATGCCCAAGATCCTGAGAGGAGAATGGGGGAAAAGGGATTGCGGCGTGACCATCCTCCCTGGGGGGTGATTTCTTGCTTTCTGTCTCTATGTCTCTCTTTGTCTGTCTGGCAAGTGCACACACCCTATAATGAAAACCTCTACAAAAAAATAAATAAATAAATAAGAAAATCAGTAGTTATTACCTTTCATGGCTCTAAAATCTCGAGAGACAGACAATCTCATATGAAGTTGTCAAAGGATTACCGAAGAAGGTTGTATGATGTTATGGGTGTAACAGAACCTGATTGAAATGCTATCCAACTTAACTTGGAAGGGGAGGAAAAGAGATAACTGACTCTGGAAGGTGCTGTTCAAAGGCAGAAATCAAGCTCCCCACAGTGTGAGTTCACTTCTCCTCCTCCTGGCACTACTGTGACTCCATCCCTGAAGTTCCTCACCTCCAAGTGTCTCAGCTCAAACTTCCAGATTTCTAAGAGCAAGAAAGTCAGGTTGGATCATCCTGGAGCAGGGATTATCCCCTACATTTACATGCCAAGGAGATAGAGTTGCCAGATTAAATACAGGAGGCCTCATTAAATTTCAACTTGATGAATAGCAATTTTTTTTAATTGTAAGTATATTCCATACAAAAATTTGATTCAAATATAATTGGACATCTTATACTTTTTTTTTATAAACCTGGAGCCCTGCAAGGAGATGGTTCTCTGAGTATAAGCAAAGCTGCAAATGGAGAGTTTGTATGTTCAAATAGATGCAGACAGTGCCCATCATACCTCTAGTGTAGATTGGATGAACACACAAAAAATAATAAAGCACTGCAAGCCTTCGGGGCATTTCCCATTTAGCAATTGCATTCACTTCAGCTCAGCTGAGTGG
This sequence comes from Tupaia belangeri chinensis, assembly GCF_000334495.1. Classification (NCBI taxonomy): domain Eukaryota; kingdom Metazoa; phylum Chordata; class Mammalia; order Scandentia; family Tupaiidae; genus Tupaia; species Tupaia belangeri. The sequence goes on from NW_006159428.1 coordinate 4,970,640, forward strand.
AAGAGAAGGCATATTAGAAGGTGACAGCTGTTGGGCAGGTCCCACGGGCTGATGGTTAGGGAACCTGATCCCATATGATTGACTGTACATTTCAAATCCTTACCCCAGAAGCTTAAAAAACATGTTGGGTATGTGTACACCACTCAGGATTCCAAAAGGAGTCAAGAGGTTGAGGAGAATTGTGGAGTGACCCATTTTCTCTCTCTCTGTCTCTCTCCAGTAAGTACGTGTGCCCTCTGGCAAATTAATGGAAAGAAGGTTGGCAGTGATTAAGGAAAGTTCAGCTTAAGGAGTTCTTGATTCGTTTTCATCAAGTAACTGAGAAGCTCTTTTTATGGCTCTCCGAATCTTACCTTACACATGAAAATGCTCTCTTCATAGGATGTTGAAATAACCACCCTTTAGGCTATGGGATCACAGGCAGAACAAAAAACTGAATTTTTATTGTTATAAGATTTGGAAAATTCTTAAATAAGTTTAAGGAGTCTTCAAAAGGTTTGTGGAAATGCTATGCATGAATTTTTAAAAAAGTCTAGAACCAAATAAACTCACACTCTAATTCCATTTTCCACAAAATTTTGAAGTACCTTCATAAGTGACATTTTTTAGCACCTTACACTTTACAAAGTACTATCATATCCTTCATTGTATATGACCTCCAAACAATGTCATATAAACAAACCAAGTGTTTTTTCCCCACATTTCCTACATGGAATACTGAGTTCCAGAAAAACTAATTATAGTGTCTGGGATCACAAAGCTACCAAAGTGTATCAGAACTGGATTCAAACTCGGACCTTTTGATGTTAAGTCCCATATTATACCACCCTTCCTCACTGCCAGATAACACTTAGACTACTTCAGTCATGATTAATTGAAAAAATACAAAAAGAATATTTGTAATTTGTATCCTTGCTTGAGTGTTCTTTGATTTTTACAGTCTACGAATGCTAAGCTCTTGGGTTAACTGAAATGAAGAGTTGCTCAAAGGATCCACTCCACTCACTCTCTTCTTGCATCTTTCCCCTGAATTCTGTCTTTCATGTACTGATGAGAAGGGTCTAGACATGTGTGTTGTGCTTTCCTAGGAGGGAAGGTGAGCAGTCTACAAAAAGGGAACACCAAGGGCCCTGCCCTGGAGGAGCTGGTAGAAGCAGTGCTGTGTGTGTTCTCATGGCCAGTCTCCATTTGCACTCTCTGGCTCTTGAAAACTTCCACAAGAACAAATGGCCTAAAGAAGGGAATGTCTAATTACTGTGTGGGTGTAAGATTAATGTTATCTTCACCTCACTGTTGCTCCTTTCTTTGCAGAGTTACCCGAAATAATATGAAAGTTCCCTCTACTAGCCTTCACCTTAATGAGTCTATTCTTAAAATCTAATCTTTTAAAATACGGAAATAGATCATGGGTAGTGAAACAAAACATATTTCAGGAGATAAGAAAATATCAAAAAAAGTACTTTTAGTCACAAGATAACCAAGAATTTTTTTCTCAAAGAGTTGGTTTCAGGAAAAGAGTTTTTCCTTTACCAGCTCTATCTATTTTCAGAGTATGGAACATGCAAGAGGCAAGGAGTGGAAATCCACAGAGAAGTCAAGAGGAGAGTATGGAAATTCTGAGTGGGAACACGTGTCTGAGACTGAAGAGCAGCAGTGGGCTTCCAGCCAACCAAGCCCATCTACAGGTTTATTGACAACCTCAGCAAAGGGGAAAAAACTAAAATGATCTGTGAAGGATGACAAAGCTTTCTCTCCAAAGAAGAAAGCACAAAGCAATGACAGCTTATGGCCTCTGAAAAAGATACCAATTCCCCCATTCCCCTTTAAACTGACACCAGTTAACCAGCTTCGCCGACATCTTGCAGGCTTGGTGCCAACAATTAAAGATTAAAGGCCAGAAATTAGATGCATATAGGAGATCGTGTGCCTGTACTTATCCAAATCATAAGGATATTTCTGCCACAACAAAAGAGACCAGGATTGAGTCATCATTATGAAGAAAATTAAAGATGGGCAAAGGGAAAACATTTGCAGAAAGTTCTCAGGAAGGGATGTGTTCTGAAAGGACTAATCCTCCGGAAGTGGCTCCTCCACCTGCAGAGGCTTTGTCTAACCCAGAAGAGTCTGCAGCTCTCCCTGAGGGAGTTAATACAATCGAGGTGACAACCTCTGCCCCAGATGCTGTGCTGACCTACTAGGCCAGAATTGCATCTGTGGTTGGGAAGATGGAGTTAGCCGAAACAGAGGCTACGGAATCCCCACAAGAGGCCTATGGTGTCAGGTGGTGTGTGGTCCATGGGAGAAGTCTCCCTGCAAACACAGGTGGTTGGGTTCATCTGCAATTTCATGCTGGACAAGCCTGGGTTCCTGAGAAGCAAAAAGGGAGAGTAAGTGCCCTCTTCCTACTTCCGGCCTGCAGTTTCCCACCCCTACACCTGGAAGACAATATGTTTTGCCTGAAATGTGTGCAAAGGAACAAGGTCTTAATGAAAAGTCTCCAGTGGGATTAGAATACCAAGAAAAGGGCACATCTATGGTTGTAATTAATGTTAGAAAAGTTGGACGGTAGACTCCACAGTGACTCAGACAGCTGAATTTTGGTTCTCCAGTCTAGCTAACCTTCTTTCTGCTCAGAGGCCATGCAGACTGGTGGGATGCAGATAGTACCCTTGGACCCCTGACAGTGCCTGCTGCCTCCCAGGTTGGGGTACAGAGACTTGTAAAATGGAAAAGACTTTAACAAAGGGCCATCCATTCCATTATTAAGATGAAAACATTGTTCCTAATACCAAATGTCTACCCTTCTGAACTAGAAAGGACTTCAGCAGCTCTGTGAAGTGGGAACTTCCTCAGCGGTGCCGTGGAGGAGATGGGACAGGGAAGTCGTTTGCTTTTGTTTGATTTTTCCTCCTCAGGATACTAATGACTAGGACATGTTCCATTCTGATTGTAAATTTAATAAATTTAAATACTTTATACTAAAGAAAGGCTGTTATTCTTTCCCCACAACCCTGCCCAAAACAAATGGTTCTTAATAAGAAAAAAAAAAAAAAGAATTGGATTCATATGTGACAATAAAAAACAGGAAAAGTTTGTCCAATGCTTTGTGGAACAGGATTGCTTCTCATATCCCAGCCCTCCCCAGGTGAGATTCTTAGAGCTAGTGCCATCTTGTGCATAGGTGACAGCTGCCCCACAAATGGGGGATAATTGGATTCGTGGGTTCCTATTATTCCCAGGTCCTAAATAAAAGAGGCCTGCCTCATGACCTAGAGTTAAGGGAACGATATCCCACACAGCCAGCCAAGGTTTGAATCTTGACCTTGACAGCTTGAAAAAATAGTTCAGGTGCATGTGCATATGTGCCCCAAATCCTAACAAAATGAAGAAGAAGAAATTGTAGCATGAACACACCCCACTGAGAGGTACTTTCTTCCACTCCCTCTCAATTTCTCTGTCTCTTTCTCTCTCTGATCAACACCTACATCCTTTGGCAATTAAAATACAACAACCAAATCAGTGATGCTCATTCTTTATATATGGTCATGTGATGTTAACACATAAGGGAGTCATGCCTGAATGCACAAATGTGCTGAGAGCACTTACGTATATCATCTCTTTTGTTCTGGAAGGGCCAGGGGAACATTTGGGAAAAGAAAGGACTTAGCCAACTAAGGTCCCTTAGAGGACAGCACCATGTGGCTCAAGGGATATGGGAAGCTAGAACTGGAAACAATCACAGATGGTTCTTCTCTGGTGGAAATCGAAGGAGTGACTCTGGCTTGCTGCATTCAGACGTCTTCTGGGAAGTAGCAAAAAAGAGGAATTGGGTGGATGGAAATCATGGTATTTGTGTGTGTGTGCGCGCGTGTGTGTGTGTGTTTGGATTTCTGGTTTACTTGTCACCGTTGTACTTTTTTGTGGAGTGCATTATGACTTTTCAAAGCATGTGTTCAGTGTTGTAATAATCAGATCAAGCGTATAGACAGTCCTCTTATTCGACATTGAACGTTACATTGTGGTGAGCACATTTAATAATAGTTCTGTTAGCTTTTTATTTTTTTAATATATATTGACTTTTTGGTGGCAGTTTTTACTCTGCTGTGGTACACTGTGTTATGATATTCTTACCATCTCTTCACATTTTCCCTTAGCAAGTAGTCTAGCCTTTAGCATATAGGCTCAGAAATGTCAATGTGTTATTCTCTGCTCTTAAATTGAAAATTATTCCTATTCAAAGACTCGTCATTGGTTTTTTTTCTTTCTGTCAACTTAAACAAGTTAATTAATTAGTAAGTTAGTTAGTCCTATCCTGAAAATTCTTATATTTCTCTGTGTAGTTTTCCATTGCTGATAAAATTTGAAAATCTTCAAAAGGCTCTTTAAAAAGTATTTTGGGAGCCACCAGATGGCATGGTGATTAAGGTGCTAGACTCCCACATGACCAACCAGGTTTAAACTCCAGACCTGGAGGCTTAAAAATCATGGTGTGTGCATGGAGTGCATGCCGCAAATCCTGAGAAGACAACGGAGGAGAAGGGATTTTAGGATGGCCATCTCCCCCAGGAGGGTGACTTCTCACTTCCCCTTTCTCTGTCTCTGTCTCTCCAGCAAGCATACAGGCCCTATGGCAAAAACCTTAAACAAATAGATAGGTAGATGATAGATAGGTAGGTAGGTAGGTAGGTAGGTAGGTAAGGGCCTGGGGATAATAGAAACCCAGGAATTATCCCCCATCTACGGGACTATTGACACTCATGCACATATCCCAGTAGGAAGAGAAAGCAGGAGTGCTGTGTAGTCTAGAACTTATGACTCACTTTTACAACACGTATTATAAAAGTAAAGAACTGAACTTCAGCATAAGGCACAGAAGTTCCTGTGTGTTTTTGTGGAACGTTAAATGCTGGTGAATATTCAGCAGATTATCCCGCATGAGGCCCACACCAGAAAACTTACTGACCTCAGTCCGACTCTTCAATAAACACTGGCCAACTAGATTATTCAGTCCTAAGCAGAATAAGATGGTTGTGTTGATTTGTCCCCCATGTCACCACGTATGTGAAAGAAGGTACTCAGAAGTGTTGCAGATACCAACATTGGAAACTGTATTTAAGTGAGTGATTAGCCACTTTCCTCCCAGTGCTGATCAAAGGCTTTTTCCAGACCCATCTCCAGCATCTTACACTTCTCACACTTCAAAGGCTACAGGATGCTTCCTGTGTTTGATCCAATGTGATCCTTAACAACTCAGCAAGGCAGGTGAGGGACCTCATTTTGTAGATGAGACAACTGAAGTTCAGAGAGGTAAGTGGCTTGTCTCTGTGGCCAGTGGAGGTAGAGCCATGTATTGTAATTCCTCATCTAGTTTTTCTTTCCAACACAACACACCCATTATCTGTAAAAGATGAAAATCAACTAGTTGGTACAACTGAGACAAGTCTCTGACTGCTTTACTGTCTCTCACCAGAGAAATCAGCGCAGCCACTTGGGGCAGGTAGTGCGGGAGCCCTGTGCTTACCCCTCAGGGATAAGCGAGTGTGACTGTTCCTGAAGAACTAAAATAATCAGGGGATTCAAGGTGAGGGCGGAATGTTTTACCCAGAAAAAAGTATCCATTTCCAGTTGCCAAATGCTTAGAATATACCTAGTATAATGTTTCTCAAAGCCTTCCATTTGACTATTTATTTCTCAAGCAACAAAATTTTGTTTTGGCCACTTGACCAAAATGTCAGGATTAATTTGGATTTGTCCTTGGTTTGGTTCACACACATGACTGGAATTAGAAAAATGGTTTAGTTTAGATAGGGAATGATCAAATGTTAGGGGTGAAGGGAATTTAGTTCAAATCTCCCAGGAGTTTGACCACCACACACGTAGTTCCTCTGAATCTCCACTTTCTTTGCCATGTACAGATACCAGGCTGTTTGCTAGAACTGAGAGGAACAGTTTGACTCCTGCCAGCTCTGGAGGTCAGTTGGAGGTGACAGAGATTGAAAACCTGAGTCAGTCACATCTTCACTTGTGCATAGGCATGATAAATTAAGCAATACCTAAACACTGGAAGGGTTTCTGGGTTAAAGCAAATATCCATGTTTAGAAGCACATCATGTAGCTTGGAGCCAGTTTTTACATTTATTACATCTATGTGTCTAAAAAAACACACAGCTCTGCAGGAAGGCAATAAACTTACATTTGGCTTATTGCACTACATGTCACCTTTGGGATATGTTGAATAATTTGCCTAAAGTGCTGTCTTTCTGGGAAAACGCCAAGCTTCACAGATATTTTAAATAAGTCATTCCCCTAAATTGAGAGCAAATGTGTTTTGACAGATTGAATTTGAACATGAGATAGAAAATAACGCACTTCAATACCGTGTGGTTCCTTTAACATGAATGTTGGGTTGCTAAGGGCTTGAGTGTTTGCTTTTTCCTTTAATAATTCTTTTTCTTCCTGACTGTACTCCAAGTCATGTTGTGTGGATGCTAAATTCCCAATCCTTAAAGGTAGCCACATTGTTAATTTCTGATCAACTATGGAGTCCATTAGCACTATAGAGTGTTTTGTTCTTTCTCCAAATGAATTGTGGAAGTAAAATTATCACAGTCTAGCTCTAATTGTGGGATCAAGGAAAACTGAAGGCCCACCTTGAACCTCCCTTTGCTTGTTGTTCAAAAGGTTGGAAGATAAAAGAATGGATTCATTTGCAAGTCTTCTTTATCCCTTTCCCTTTGAAGCAATCCACATAAGTAAAATGTGTTCTAAAAGGGCAGGTGAACAGGTTAGAAGATGTGGAAAATCTAGCAAATGGATCGTCAGTGCAAGCATGATGGTAGCACACCTAATACTTAAAATGCTGAAGGTATATTAGCAGCAGTGCTACCCTAGAATATACGCAGTGGCACCTGGTTCCTTACAGTAAGAGCACAGGAATGGATGAGATCCGACCAATGCTTCCTCAAGAATATCTGAATGACAGAATGTTGTAGATGTCACCTGCCCTTAGCCTCTGAGGGTAGGATATGAGGTGAGCATTCTCAAATTGCCCTTAACAAACCCTCTGACTCTATTATCCATTGATTTATCTAAATCTTCTTGAGGGAGTTTCTAGCTTTAGCCTTCATGATCTCTTAGCATAGATAAAGGGAACCTCTTTTTTTTTTTTTTTAATTGTGAGTCACTGATCCACATTTTTGAAGAAAATCCTGAAGTACACTGAAATAGAAAGTACTTAACCTCATTCTAAGAAAAAAGATGAAAGACTAACAATAAAACACTGTTCCATAAATCTTAATTTAATTCCTACAGCACATTCCGAAGGACATTGTATTGTGGTTTTACTTTAGAGCAATTTAAGAAGAGAGATCAGATCTGAAAGAAGAGGAAGTTCACGATCTCTTAGTATAGATAAAGGGAACCTTTTTTTTTTTTATTGTGAGTCACTGATCCACATTTTTGAAGGAAATCCTGAGATACACTCAAATAGAAAGTACTTAACCTCGTTCTAAGAAAAAAAAAGATGAAAGACTAACAATAAAACACTGTTCCATAAATCTTAATTTAATTCCTACAGCACATTCTGAAGGACATTGTATTGTGGTTTTACTTTAGAGCAATTTAAGAAGAGAGATCAGATCTGAAAGAAGAGGAAGAAAAAAAACGAAAGTATTGAAATATAAGAGGAGAAAGGAGGAAGGGAAAGGAGAAAAACTTAGAGGGATAAAGAAAAGAAAATGGAGGGAGAAAAAAGTCAGTGTTGACATAAACTAATTTTTTCACAGTCTAATGTGTGCTGTGTTCTATGGCCTCAAGACGGTTAATCACTGTCCTTCAACATGTTTACTAGATGCTGAATTTCCAAATAAAACAGTCACTGTCAGGATACTCTTTTCAAAGTTATGTATAGTAACAGACCAATGGTTCTTCCCAAGGTCATTAACTAAGGTCACATGAAACCAAGCCAGATCTAACCTAGGTAGAAAGTTTCTTACTCCACCAAGAATTGCGCGTTCCAAATGTACAATCTTTACCCAGCAGGGAAGTGCCTCTTTGTATTGCCTGTAAACCTCAATCTTCTGCTTTGCCCGTAATCTATGAATAGAACTCTGGGTTATGATGAAGAACTCTCTACTGGAGCTGTCTCTATTTTGTACGGTTTTATAGATTTCCCAAATAGCTATTCTTGACCTTTATCTTTCCGCACAAAGTCCTGAGTCATTGTAGCCTGGAACAATGAACATACTTTCCATTTATTTAACCGTGTCTGTGTACCACGTAACCTTTACAGCAGTGATGAATTAGCTATGGTTGTTGCCTTCATATAACAGATGGGTAAACTAAGACACAGAAAGGTTAATAACTCACCCCAGGGCACACAGTAACTGGGAAAACCAGGATCACAGCTCACACTGCCTCATTCTAAACCGCAGTCATTTAATCCTCTTCTTTCTGGGTTCTTCCTCTTTGCTTCTCGGTCTGACATTCTGCTATTTGCTCTGTCGAGATTGTTTACCTGACACTGAGAACATCCTGGACGTTCTTCAAACAATTCTATTTATATGTTTTTTGTTTTATTTATTTTAATTGCTAGGAAGCATGTGCACACTCCAGAGAAAGACAGGGACAGAGAGAGGGAGAAAGCAATTCCCTGTGGCCTGTGGTCACACTGCAGTCCCTCCCCTCCATTTTTGCATCCCATCAGGATTTGGGGCTTTTATGCACATGTGCCCAACATGCTTTTTATGCCACCAGGCGTGGGATTCGAACTTCAGTCAGCTGTATGAGATCCAGCTCCCTTAACAGCTAGATCACAGGGTCAGCCCTGAGCTCTTGTATATGAAATCTTCCTTGACTAAAAGAAGTCAGCTCATAATCATCCTTTCCCACGTGATGCAGGCCAAAAGTCCACACCTCCCAAGGACTCTTCTGACTTGTTCTAATGTCAATGCCTTCCACATAGAGTATTTGTTCTTGGGAGAAGCACTGTTGCACTGAGTGTCATGTTCTCTCTCCAGGTGTAGGTCTACATTGTGTTCTTAGTTGTAGAATAAAAGGCCCAGGAGTCAGCAGGTCGTGTAGTGGTTAAGACGCTGGACTCCCATGTGGCCACTACAGTTCAAGTCCCAGACCAGCAGCCTGAAAATCACACCAGGCACATATTCGAAATCCCAAGAAGAGAATGGAAGAGAAGGGATTGTGGCATGGCCATCCCCTCAGGGGGTGATATTTTGCTGTCTCTCTGTCTTTCTGGCAAATGCACATGCCCTTTAGGAAAAATCTTTTAGAAAAAAGAAAAAATAAATAAAAAATAGAGCTCCTGGAGATCATGGATCTTTGTATAATAGCTTATGTGGCATGTAAGACAGTTCACTTAAGGAAACACAAGCCAAGTGGTTAACAGAGAAAATGATGTAAATAATCACAAGAGGAGAGATTATTCCTATCCAAAAAATGATCCCAGCCCTATAGGCCCTCATCCAAATGGTGGATATTCACACAAATGTGCTTAAGAGCAGTGAGCAGTGAGGATTTTTCAAATTGCTTAGGTCCCGGGATTCCTTAGGTACATGTATGTGTATCACTTAGGGAATTTTAGATTGTAAAATTACTTTCTTAACACCTTCTTGGAAAAACCTGGAGTATTCCCTGTCATTTAAAGAATCATGGTCCCAAATATCCCCTATTAGCAACTAAGGATGTGCTGATCTGGGCTTTCTTTTCCTTTCCAGATCTTGGCCATCGTGTCTATCCTGTTCATCGTACTCTCCACCATTGCTCTGTCTCTCAACACTCTACCAGAGCTGCAGGAGGTGGATGAATTCGGAAATCCCAATGACAACCCCCAGTTAGCACACGTGGAGGCTGTGTGTATTGCTTGGTTTACCATGGAGTACCTTTTACGGTTCCTGTCCTCACCAAATAAATGGAAGTTCTTTAAGGGCCCTCTAAATGTCATTGACTTGCTGGCCATCTTACCATACTATGTCACCATTTTCCTCACGGAGTCCAACAAGAGCGTGCTGCAGTTCCAGAATGTGCGGCGTGTGGTCCAGATCTTCCGAATCATGCGCATCCTCAGGATCCTGAAACTCGCCAGACATTCGACTGGACTTCAGTCTCTGGGTTTCACCCTCAGACGGAGTTACAATGAATTGGGCTTGTTGATACTGTTTTTGGCCATGGGGATCATGATATTTTCCAGCCTGGTATTCTTTGCTGAAAAGGACGAAGATGCTACCAAGTTCACCAGC
>NW_006159428.1:4980979-4991178 GCF_000334495.1 Tupaia belangeri chinensis
TGAAAGGGACGAAGATGCTACCAAGTTCCCCAGCTTTCCTGCATCGTTTTGGTGGGCCACCATCACCATGACTACGGTTGGCTACGGTGACATCTACCCTAAAACGTTATTAGGGAAAATTGTGGGAGGCCTCTGCTGTATTGCTGGGGTTCTGGTTATTGCCCTTCCTATCCCTATCATTGTGAACAACTTTTCTGAGTTCTACAAGGAGCAGAAACGCCAGGAGAAGGCAATTAAGAGGAGAGAGGCTCTTGAGCGGGCCAAAAGGAACGGGAGCATTGTTTCAATGAACTTAAAAGATGCCTTTGCTCGAAGTATGGAACTGATAGATGTGGCCGTTGAGAAGACAGGAGAGCCAGCCAATACTGGAAATACAAAGGACTCAGCGGACGATAATCACCTATCTCCGAGCCGATGGAAGTGGGCCAGGAAGGCTCTGTCGGAAACCAGCTCCAACAAGTCTTACGAGACTAAGTACCAGGAGGTTAGCCAGAAGGACTCCCACGAGCAGCTGAACAACACTTCTTCCTCCAGCCCCCAGCATCTGAGCGCCCAGAAACTGGAGATGCTCTACAATGAAATCACCAAGACACAGACTCACTCTCACCCAAACCCGGACTGCCAGGACCAGCCCGAGAGGCCATCCACCTATGAAGAAGAGATCGAAATGGAAGAAGTGGTCTGCCCGCAGGAGCAGCTGGCCGTGGCGCAGACCGAGGTGATCATGGACATGAAGAGCACCTCCAGCATTGACAGCTTCACCAGCTGTGCCACCGACTTCACAGAGACGGAGAGATCACCCCTACCGCCACCTTCCGCATCTCACTTACAGATGAAGTTCCCAACTGACCTCACAGGGACAGAAGAGCACCAAAGAGTCAGGGGCCCACCATTTCTAACACTAGCCAGAGAAAAGGGGCCTGCTGCCAGGGACGCCCCACTGGAATATGCCCCAGTCGACATAACTGTGAACCTGGACACGGCTGGTTCCCAGTGTGGGCCTCTCGGCCCTTCCCAGTCTGACAATGCCACCGACAGCCCGAAGAGCTCCTTAAAAGGCAGCAACCCACTGAAGTCCAGATCCCTCAAAGTGAACTTTAAGGAAAATAGAGGCAGTGCACCACAAACCCCACCCAGCACAGCCAGGCCACTGCCAGTGACCTCAGCTGACTTTTCTGTCACAACCCCACAGCACATAAGCACCATCCTCTTAGAAGAAAACCCTCCCCAGGGAGACAGACCCTTGCCGGGTACAGAGGTTTCGCCATCACATTGTCAGGGACCTTCCAAAGGGCTGTCCCCTCGGTTTTCCAAGCAGAAACTATTTCCTTTCTCTTCAAGAGAGAGGAGGAGCTTCACTGAAATAGACACTGGCGAAGATGAAGACTTCTTAGAGCTCCAAGGGACAAGGCAGGACAAGCCCGCAGACTCCAGCCCAAATTGCTTTGCAGATAAGCCTAGTGATGGAAGAGACCCTTTAAGAGAAGAGGGCTGTGTGGGCTCTTCCTCTCCCCAGAACACAGGTCACAACTATAGGCAAGACTTTTACCATGCTGTGGGTGAAGTAAAAAAGGATAATCAAGAAGGCTGCAAGATGGAAAACCACTTGTTTGCCCCAGAAATTCATTCCAACCCAGGAGATACAGGTTATTGTCCCACACGTGAAACCAGCATGTGACTAGTTACAAAAGCAATAAACACACACACACACACACACACACACACACACACACAAATAACTTGTTTCTTAAAAACACAATTAATAATGCCTGTGAACTAAACTATGGGAAGCCCCCCAAAAAGTGCATAAAATGTTATTTTTGCATGGCATGAACAGTTAGTTTAAGTACTGTTTAAATAAAGAATCAAGACTGCATTTTGTAACAAACAAACAAAAACGACTGAAGAACAGTGAACAAATAAAGAAAGCTCTGTTAGGAACCAATACTCTGCAATGTCTGACATTTTTGATCCTTTCATTTCAAATTGTAGTCAGATTTTCAAGTTTTAACTTTTATGTTATAATGAGTTTTAGCATTTGCACATGAAAGGATGAAATGTCATTGCATGCATTCATAATTACGAAGAGTCCGGTGCTTTGAGCTTGCAAAATGCATAATGTTGTAAATAATGGGGCCTCCATGCAAAAGTGTCAAGAACACGTGGAAACAAGTTTCTAAGACACAGGTATTTCCTTCACAGCTACTGTCTGGAGGAGCTTACAGACTTCCTGTTGCAAAATTGCAACCTCTTCTTAAACCATCTCGCATAACTTGCTTTGGGTTATAAAGCTCTAATAAGTACATTTGTTTAAAGGAATACAGTATTTTTACTTATTTGTGATATAACTCATAGGGTGCATTTTTCTTTTTTGCTTCTGCTTAGTTCTTGCATTTGTGGTTTTATTTACAAATCATGGAAATAGGCAAGATTTAATGACCAGATATCAAAATATTTGGAATTTAAGCTTGAAATTTCTCTCATGAAGTATATATCATACCATAGTCTATAACAAAATGGAATTTAAAAAACAGAAATATAGAAAATGTTACATCATACAACTAAACTTTTTTAAAAATTGCACTTCACATTGCAAATTAGTTCTTTTATAAAAAATTATATTTTAGCCATCTAAAGATGATTATTTTTTCTACCTTGCCCAACATGACCTTTATCTAACTAAAGATCTAAAACTGGGATGTAGATATGCCAAAATGGGAGTTCCAAAAAAGTGATTTTTGGCAAACAAAATCCAGAGCAATTTAAGTGAAACTGCCACGTCCCCCTCCATAGACTTCGGTCGGACATGAGTTACCATGAAAAGAACCCTGGCCTGACAATGGGTAGCCCAGTATTTCTCATTGAGGGGGAAGTGGGAGGCACTGCTATGTGTGGAAGTCGTTCCTTTTGCAAGGTGCGAATTATAGGACTGAAGCCACAGATGGAGAACCCTCAGTAATTACAGCAACCAGAACAGAAATTCCATCTTACATTTCCAACCCCATTCGCCAAGAGGGAGACAGGATTATTCTTAAAGGCCACATCGAGCATCTTCTCCTGGGCACAGCCAAATTCAGAGGAGTTAAGGCACTTGTTGGAGGTTGCCTTGTTTGTGACATCTAGATTCCAGTGTATTTGAAACCACTTTGTCTCACAGGAATCAAGGCTCTGGTCCCAGGTGTGCAACTATGGGATGTACAAACATGCGCATGGATAAGCCTTGACAACCTCTCTTGCTCTCAGTGTTGCCTCAGTAAATACCAAGACAAAATTGTTCCTAAATTATTAGAAGGCTTCCAGTTAATATGATTCCTTGGTCTCCCCGAAATGTCCAGCACTTGCCTCAGTGTCATGTGTTTGTATATGTGTATAGAGTTCAGGGCAATGGCCAGGAAAATTCTGAATCAAATTTAAAGCACAGTGTGTTCTTTAAAGAAAAAAAAATGTAAATTTCAGCCTATTTTTAAGAGACCAAAACACTTGGAAAAAATAACTCAATTATTTAGAACCTAACTGAAGTCTTTAAGGAACAGCTGGGCTTTTGGGGTTTTTTTTGTTTTGTTTTTTTTTTAATGAACAGAATCTGGTCATTATATCTCAGATAAGAAAACAAGTTTTGGTCTTAGTTGAAATCCAAACAGCCCTACTACTAGAAATAATTTTAAATGTCTGTTTTTTCACTGTGCTTAGAATTGCTTAATGGTTTTCATGTTTGTTTCAAAACATAACTTTTAAGGGTTTGTGGTCATTAATCGTTGATATTTACATTACTCATACTTACTTCAGTGTCTAAAAGTAAATGTTGGTCAGTTTTTGTAAATCTAGAGTGTTTAAATTTTCTATATATAGGTTTCCAGTCAAACAGTTACATAGCTGCTATCAGATGAATAACAAATAAGTTACAAAAATAATTTTCTTTACATAGTCTAATGAAGTAATACTTATTTTCTAATGCCTCACTGATGAATCTCCTTTTTTTTTTTTAAATTCATCTGTCTACATAAGTAGATTTGTCATTTTGCCCTGACAGTTGACTAATCACCTTTCCTATGTCTGTTAGGCCTTCTTCTGGGAAGCCTGCTCCAGAGTGCTTACTGTCAAAAACTCTGCCTAGTTGAAGAATCCTAGATATTCCTCCCTAAGGCCTTTTCCCCATTCAGTCTAAAATATTCTCAAGAACATCCCATGGAAAGCTTATCCTTCAATTCTTCCTAGGTCCTCTGGGCCAAAAGTCTTCTAGGGGGAAAAAAAAAGAATATTCCTCTAAAAAAAAAAATCTTTGACATTAGTGTATCACAGAGAGACGGTTTGGGGACTTGAGGGCTCCCAGGTTGCACTTCTGCAGTGCTTCCCAAACTTTTCCAATGAACATGTAAGCCTGGAATGCTCTGGGAATATACCAAGAATGAAATTCTTTAGAAGTCCCAGGTTTTACTTAAAAATCCATATCGATGCTGCATTTTACTCCATAGTATGTCTCAATATTCTGTAAATGATATTGTATAATACTTACCAATTATAAAATTGATACTCTATAACTTCAAATACCTCTCTTATACCCCCTGGAGAAATACGTTCTCACTTTGAGAAGCACTGCATGAGTGGGAGGGACATGAGTTGGTTCCCCGAGGGCCACTGGAGATTTCTGCTGCTGAGAAATCATTGCAGTGGCCAAATGTGAATGAGAAAAGATTATTTTAACAAATTAAAAATAACACAGTCCCAAGAATGGTTAGTTTGATTCTTCTGACTCTCTTAACAACCAGTGCTAATTACCACAAGATTGTTTTAGCTCAAAGATTGAAATAGATCTTAAGCAAATGGAAATAGAAATGGATGTGCCAATATATGTCTTGGCACTCAGAAGAGTGATATACTAAGAGGGTCCCTGGAGTTGACCTGATTCCCCTCTCAACATTTTCAGTAGAAATTTCCTCACTCCAGCACAACCAACTGCTTGGAAGCAAGCATCTGATCACACATTGTCCTGATAAGAGTAGGACGATTCATGCCAAGTGTCTAGTCTCAGTCATTTCTTTGTCAAAATGTGAAATTCACCAAGGAAAGTCAGCAATTCAACTGTCTTCTCTTGAAGTTTGCATAAGGAGTAAAAGCCTTATGTAGAGTACCTTATAGTTCCTTAACTCATAGTAGCCTTCACAGTTTTCAGGTTCACACTGGCCACTGGTGAATAGTAAAACCTAGCTTCATCCATGTTGTCTGGCTTCAAGTCCGGCATTTCCAAATACTATAGCAGAGTACCCATAATTGGGGATTTTTTCCCAATGAATATCCAAAATTATGTAAATAAAATGAGATATGTTTGTAGTCGCATCATTGGTTTAAAGCAGTGGTAGCTATGCCAAATGGTAATGACTTGAGATCATTGGTATTGATCATCTTTAGCACAGATGTTTGCCATTTGAGAATTCCCATCATAAAATACACATTCCTTCATTAAAGACAAAAATTCATTGCTCATAAGTTTAACATGAAATACACATTAGGCAGAGGACTACAAGAAGCCACTGGATCTTCTGAAACAAAAGTAAATAGAACTTTAGGAATACTTCTAAGTTCAAAACTATCATTTAATTTAACTTGATTTGTCATTTCATTCATTCAGCAAATCCTAGTTGTTAGAGTCCAACTCTTGGCCTCACGGAGCTCACTCCGAGCCCACTTAAAATCAAGCTAAGGATGATTCTAGCTATTGAAAAATGTATCCTTCTGAGAATGGAAAAAATCACTTGATGGTTAAATCAGGGAAGCATGTGACAGGAACAAATGAAATTATTTTCCAAAGAACTGTTTTCCTAAGAAATAGATGGATGTTATAAAGTCTGATATATAATCATTTTCAATCACAATTTAGATTGCACACTTAAAATAACAAATTTTTAATCTGATCGAGTGAGGTTGTAGCTTGTTTTATCTCAAAAACTGAAAAATAATGTTTTAATTAGATATGTTGCTTGTCAAAACCACTAATAATAGTCTATCACAAATAACTAGAACAAAACTTAATGATAGTGAAAAAGGTCTAAAAATTATATTTTAATGATGTATTTAATGATTAAGTTATTAAAGTAAACCATTTTAATACTTTCTCTTCCTATCAGCTATAGGCAACATCTTAGGGACATTTCATTCTCTGCTTAATCCTCTGAATGTCTAAATTAAAGATATTTAAAATTCAGTATTGAAAGACTACTTAGCTTGACCCAAGAGATTTATTTGTTAGATTCATGTAGATTTGGAAATACTTTGGGATATTTCACCACTGTACTACCTTTCCCTAAACAAAACTTAAAAAAAAAAAAAAAAGAAAGAAAGAAAGAAAAGGAAAGGAAAAAAAAAGAAGACACAAATCGATAAAGCCTAAATAAAAATAGGAACACTGAAAGTCCCATCCTTACTGAGGAATAGGAAAGATCCCAACTCCAAAATCTTGGTGAACATCCTAAATTACCGAATTGAGTGTTATTGTCACATACTATCCTTTAGTGTTTTCTACAATTATTTCTTCTACTTGCCTTTTTAAAACAGATGCTTAATTTCACAAATCTTACTTACCTTTGTCATTAATCTCTTCTCAATGCAAAATCTCTTCCTTATTAAATCTAAAAGGGTTTTAAGTAGGTTAACTTATGAGTAGGTTTATTTACATTTTAATAGAGGGAGGTAGAGGGGTTCTCTTTTAATAATAAGGCCACCCAAGGCCAGCAAAAGGTATATGTACAAAAAAGGAAAAAGGAGAAAGACTAAGAAAGATGTGAGTAAATTTAATGTGTTTTTAAACAGAGAAATTTAAATTTAAATGTATATATTTGTATAAAATTTAGACTAAATACTTATTTACATAAAATTTAGAATCAAGTTCATAATTTTTTTACTTTATTTATTGAAAAAATTACTTCTTATCATCTACCAGGTATACCTAGATTGCTGTTGCTATTAATTGAAAAACATTTTTGAGTGTTCACTGTGTGCCAGAAATTAACGTATGTACAATTCATTCCCTCAAGTTTACAGTTTGAGGTTTCATATGTAAGAGGTTATATTCCTAAGTAAAATTGAATTCTTTCTTTTTTCTTAAGTTTTGTTTTTATTGATGTCTTCCATGAACAAGAGAAACCAAGTGGGAAAGATAGAGAGAGCACCCCGCAGAGGCTCTTGACACTGTGATCCACCCCCCCAGCTTCAGCCAACCCTGGATCACAGCCCAGCATGCTCAGGGAGGTCTCCAGACATGAACATGGAACCTTCCCATGTGGGTCAGCCTTGCAGAGCATATTTTGCTGCTGAATTTCTGTCCAGCTCCTGAAATTTAATTCTTCAGGGTGAGCTAGGAATGGTATGACAGTATGTTGGAGTTTGTTGTCTGAGAATTTTCATAGTCCCTTTCATTTTCTTTAATACTCGATTTATTTCTTCTCATTCCTTTATCTAGAATCTGAATTTCTACCACATAGTTTCTAAATAGCTGTGCTTAAAATTATAGTAGCTGTCAGAATTTTAGTGACAATGTGTTTCATTTCAGCAAAAGAAAATATGATTCTAGCCAAAAATTATGTTGACAATAATCATTTTTATAGTCCCAAAACTGTTTGGCTTGATTTCTGAAAACCCTAGCCTGTATGCTGTGAGAGAAGCCATCCCAGCCTGCTGATGTGATTAAAGCCAAATGCCAACCTGAGCGATGTCGTTTTTCTCCCATCCACTGAGGGCAATACTGGCAAACGATACAAATGAATTTTTTTTTTTAGTTATTTTTGTTCCATTTCAACCTAAAACAGATTTGGAATGGCATTCCAGGAAATTAAAATAGATTTTGAAACCAAAGACTCAGGAAGCACACACAGAACAGCGACTGCAGAGCAGAGGCCAAGTTACAGGTTCAGAATGTCAGGAGCCTGCCACCCTATTTGGTTGTGTCTGTGTCGAGTGCCCTCTAGTGGTCAGTCTGAGAGAAAGAGGAACTCTTAACAAGAAAGGATGTAATCAGGACTTGAAAGAGTTCCTTACCATTTTCTGTCTCTGATTACTCCTGCATACAGCCCAAATCATAGCTATATCCCAGGTATTTTTGTTATCAATGGCCACTTCTCAGTTTTCTTTACCTTATCCCAAAAATATCTAATAAATGTTTGCCACCCTGCACAGCATGTTTAGAACAGGTATTCCTACCTACTGCCTCTAAATCAAAACAAAACCACAAATTTAGTTAAAAGCTCCCAGGACCTTAATCTGCACACTGGATGCACAGTAAATGATACTTTGATCTTTATTCTAGTAAGATAACTCAAAAAATAAAAACGGTGGTTTGTAAGAACGATGGACCTCTGATGGCAAAGTATTGGGTTGGTTGACCCACCCTAAAACCCAGTTCCCATTCTACTTGAAGATTACAAGTAGCACCTGAAATACCCCTGAATTGATCCTGGGGAGAGGAGAGGGGGAATAGTTGATTTCTAAGCTCTCCATAGACACCTGTAGGTGCCGGCCTGAAATTCTATGAAAGCCAGGTTTCTGGCCCACCTTTAAAGTGAGATGCTTCTAGCATTCTCATTTGCAGTATGTGGCTTAGTCTATGCAGTCGCCTCCAGCAGTCGTCTCCTAGGGTCTGCCTGATTAAACTACACCAGGCACCAACTCAAAGTCAGCACCAAAGCCATTAGCCAAGAATAACAGGAGGATGTTCCGGCAGTAAGAAAACTTTGAAAGGCCTAAGAAGAAAAGAACTGTCTCATTTCAGTATACTAATTTGATTTGACCAGTAAAAAAATGGCAACATGTTTTCCCCCAGGATGAACCAAAAAAAAAAAAAAATTGTGTTTTATTTTTAACTTTTGCCAGAGAGCATGTGCACTCAAGGGTCAGAGAGAGAGACAGAGTGAGAAAGCAGACATACACACACTCCTCTGGCCCCATGGGAAACATGTACTCCACAATCCCTTCTCCATCTGTCCCTCCTCCTGAGATTTTGCACATGCACACACGTGCCTAAAGTACTTTTTTTAAAATTATCTTATTTAACTTTATTTTTTTAATTTGACCAGAAAGAGAGAGAGTAATAGAGAGAAAAACTGAGAAAGCAAGCCAACAGGTTCGGGACTCGAACCACAGTGGGCCATGTGGGAGTCCAGCATCCTTAACCACCACTCCTTCTGCAGGCCCCTGGAGTACATTTTTAAGCTGTGGGGTCCAGAACTTGAACAACACAGTCAGCCATGTGGAATCGAGCATTTTAACCACCATACCACAGGCTAGACCAAAAATACAGTATTTCTAAAGTTTCTATTAAACTCATGAACTTTGAAGGTAAATAGCAAGGTTCATGAAAAAGATGGTGCCAAATTCACTAATTTGTCACAAGGCATCATCCTAAACAGAAACGTTATACTGCATTTGTGTGCATAACTGATCAATGTGTCTGTTTCCAAGGGAGAATACAAAAAGGAAAATATCAACGTTACCTTTTTCATCATTTTCAATGGTAACGAACATTTCAATCAGGGCAAACTGACACTACCCTGGTAGTTTTTTTTTGTTTCTGGGCCAAAACTGGAATAGTAAATTAAACAAACCTTTAGCAAAAGATATTAGGGGTGGAGAGAAAGCTTTTGGCTTAGGACTTTTTAAAAATCATTTTATATAAAAATATCTTCAGGTGATCTCTTGAAATTAATATTTCTCATTTTATTATAAAAGTTCTTAAGACTATTATAACTAAAATGGCATGTATAGTAAGGCACTGAGCACTTATTTGTCACAGCGCCTGACAAATAAGAGGTATGTATTTTTTTAAGTATTCCAAAACAAATCCTTCAACTCACATCTGTGAGCTAGTCATCTTCTAAAATTTTCCTTTGACTTCCTGAGCAGTCAAAATTTTAAATGCATATAAATGTCAGTTTTCACTCACTGTTATGTAAATCAGAGGGCATTTTATTTTCTGAATTACATATATATATGTGTGTGTATATACATGTCCACCCCTGTAGCTTTAAAGAGAGATTAACAGTATTTGGGAAAATGACATATTATGAAAACTAGGCAATATAATTTTTTTTTTGCCTAAAATTACCTTAAGCTTTAAAATGTTTAATAGACCAATTCCAATTTCTTCCGCAGAGAAATTTACTTCCTACAATTACTAGGTTTTTAGATATATCATCTATTTGGAGAAGCTATTA
>NW_006159428.1:4992216-5007274 GCF_000334495.1 Tupaia belangeri chinensis
AAATTAAACATATTTAGTCATGTGAGTATTCAACATACAGATCCATCTTTCTCCTTTAAATATTGTAAAGCTAAGGATATAATTCATACTAAGTTTGATTCTAGATTTACCAGAATTGGCTATTTGCAATAATAAACTATAAAAGAGAAAAAAGACTTTCTAAGTGAAAATATTTTCTTCATTAAATTTTGCCTCGAAAAATATCTAGAGCATAGATTGTCATAAGGTTCATCAGAGACTTTTTGTTTTACTTTCTTTAAAATATTAAAATCTTATTGAGCAAAAAGGTAACAGAGAGGCCAGCAGATGGCGGAATGGTTACATCACTGGACTCTCACGGAATTGACTGCAGTCTGAATACCAGACCTGGTGGCTTAGAACTCACATGGTGTACATGCCTAAAATCCCAAGAGGAAAATGCAGGAGAAGGGAATACGGTGTGACCGTCACCCCTGGGGAGGTGATTTCTCATTTTCTGTCCCTCTGTTCGGCAAGCACACACACCCTATAACAAAAATATCTCAAACAAAATAAATAAATAAATAAGATAACAGAAAGAAAACTTCATTTTCCATTTCGATGTATTTAAAATGCCAGATCTTAAAAACTGAGAGCTTTAACTCCCCACAGAGCATCAGCAGAGCTGGGCGGTGACCAAGACTACATAAAACACAACGTATCTTACAGTCCTTGCACTGTCTAACCACAACTACGCCACCAAAGCGGGGCGGACACTGTGGCGCCCCGGGCGCAGCTCACTCTGACAGGAAATTAGACTGAGTGTTGGCTAATATTCTTCCATCGAGACTGCAAAGGAATTCCCAACCTACCTAAAATGTTCCTTTCAAAGTATTCAGCAGCCATCATTAATAGTATTTTTAATAATAACATTAATTTTAATTGATGAATTTTTTTATTGGGGGCGTTTATTTATTTTGTTTAGTAATTTTATGAAGTCTTTGATATAGCACGTCACTTAGTTTGGGCTTTCAATTAACTTATAATGATTTAAAAATAATCCATGTTCTGAATCATAATGACATCACAGCTTAGATGTTATTACTGTTTAGTTATAGTATAACAAATACTGTATTCCTCCATTTCCTCAAAACCATAGGTAATAAAGTTCTTAGTTGATTAAATAGTATTCAGATAAAGTATTACACTGTCCATCCAGCTCACTAAATGTACTTGTTCCCTGGCTCTGTGCAGCTTATGTAAAACTGTGTTGACTGTCACACATCGGCTGCATTTACTCGCTGCCATCCTAACTGTCTCATGTCTCTGCCAACACATTATGTGATGGTGTCGTGTACATAGGCCATGGTACAAAAGCGGCTGTAAACTGCTCACTCAACATCTAGTCCAAACAGGTCTGAGGCAGTGCAATACGCTTTCAGTTAAAATGTCTCTCACCATTGGAATCATTTCAGTCTGTGTATTCTTTACCGTAAATACTGAAGTAGTGTTTCTTTAACTGTTTTTTCAGCCTTGTAATAAAAATCTCTGCATCATATCTACATAGTTGAAATACGTCAAGTATTCCCAAGTGTTTCCTACTAACAAATGAAAGTGAAGTATCTACTGATTTTCTCATATAATTGCTTAAGTTATTTTTATTGCCAATGTAGAGCTGCCTTGAATGGTTTCTTTCACCACGATGTTTAAAACAAAAGGGGGATATTGTGGTGAATTTTTACCTCCCTGATATTAGTTCTTTTCACTAATCAGAGAATGTTCATTCCTCAGAAGCAACCCACCTACTGTGGGCCAGTATTCAAAAGTACCTATTATTTTAATTTTGGTCTCTCAAAATTAAAGCTGTATATCTCCAAAATTAACATATACAGAGACTTTCAAAAGCCAGCATTTGGGTGGGGGGAGGAGGGAGAAGAGAGGGGAAAGAGGAAGAGAAGGAGAGAAGGATATGAAAGTAGGACAAGGGGAAAGTTAAAAAAGGAAGATGAATCTTTAAATGAATTAAACGGGGGGAGCTAAAGTTTATAGTGTTTAATTTTGATAGCCAATCAGCTTTGAGAAGACAGTTTGTGTACAAATAGGCATGTATGTGATTAGGGTGAAGAGGGGGAGCCTGAATTATCTACTGTTTTTTTGGTTAACTAGATTCTTCGTTCCCCCCAAAAAAGGTCTAACTCCTAAGACTCATTAATTCACCATTTAGTGCTAGAATATATGCTTATTGTTAAACTCAGGACAGCTCTGTGAAGACTCACAAAGTGATTTTATGAAAACCTATGATGAAGTTGTTCAGTACTATTAGTAATAAATGCACACACAAAAAAACCTTGTTGGAAATGATCATAGGTGAATTCCCCACAAAAAGATTAATATATCACCTATTCTTTTTCTTCCAAGTTGTCGAGATTTTAATTGTTTCCATTAAACCCCTAATATCTCCCAGATTAAAAGCACTCAAAACTATTTTTCAAACCTAATAGAATATCAGAAATTAAACATTAAACTAATAGGTCGTAAAATTGCTCTATCTATCTATCTATATACATATATATACATTACAACGATTTCATATTTCTAAGTTACACATGGTATTCAATTTATAGTTACAGTCGCATGATGCATCATGTTTATTCACGTCAATGTTTTAGAGGGTTTTCATACTAGGCTATGAATGCTCTGAACGCTGCAGGGAAAAAGAAGCACAATCAGTATTTTCATTTGAACGATTTCTCAGTTGAGTTATCCTGTCCTGTCTCCACACAGAATAGCATTAGCATTCCACCTTACACTGTGTTGAGATACTTTCAGTAGGAACGAACTCTCAGTACAGGATGAAGCATACGCATAAGTGGTTAAGTCTTGTCTAGTGTCATTCACCTGCCTCAACATGCTTTATTTCATTACATTTGCAAACAAAATGTTTTGATTTCAGTTTCACAAAGAAGATAAAGTTTAACATACTCTGTTTGTTCAGCTGTCCATCCTGCACCATTAATACAATGCCTTCCGCTCCCATTTAATGGTGTTTGTATCAATGTCCCATATCTGCTGCATTTAAACTACATAAAAAGAAAATGTGATTTTGTATTAATAGTTTTGCTGATCAATTCAATATTTCTGCACCAGTCAGCATACGTATATGCATGTAGTAGTCTGTACAATTGTTCAACATCAAAATACTTGTTTACTTTGTGTCAAAATGTCTATAAAATTGCTGGCATTGTTCTCCATTTCAGTCTGGTAGACTAAGTGAGCTAGAAATAAATGTGTAAACGAATCATCTGTGTCATCTCAGTTCTCTGCATGAAGTCACTTTAACATTAAGCATGGCACACGTGCCCACCCACAACCCATGGTTTCTTGACACCCCTCATTCCTGACTTTTTTTTTTTTAAGAGGTTTTTGCTATAGGGCACGTGTGCTTGCCAGAAAGACAGAGAGAGATAGAGAGACAGGAAGCGAGAAATCACCCCCCTAGCGGGGATGGCCACGCCGCAATCCCTTCTCCTCCATTCTCCTCTTGGGATCTTTGGCACGCACGCACATGCGCCTGGCATCACGGGGTCGGGGACTCAAACTGTAGTTGACTACGTGGGAGTCCAGAGACATAGCCATTACACCAACTGCTGGTCCCTCATTACTGACTCTTGAGGTAGGGAGCTTTGGGAGGAAGTGTAGGATAGAATTCCCAAGTCCAGAAAAAAATAAATAAAACCTGAATTCATGACCACTCAAAGAAAAGATCGTGCTCTCCTATTCAAAAGAATCTTTTCAGACAGGTAACAGCTGTATGTCACCTGCTTATTAGTTTTTAAAATTTCAAGACAAACTATCTTGCCCAAACTCAGGGCTAAGAGCTAGCTCCATAGTCCAGCAGTTCAAATCTGGGTTCTGGTGACCTGGCAAACACACTGGGCATGTGTGTGTCTGTGTACCCAAAATTCTGATGCAGAAACAGAGGAGAAGGGATTGGGGCAGGACTGTGCTCCAAGAAGGGTGTTTTCTCCCCCCTCTCTCTCTGCCCCTCTGAGAATTTTTTTTTTTAAATCTGGGGACCAACAGATAGCAGACATAGCAATAATGTTGAACTCCACATGGCCAACCATGGTTTGAGTCTTGGACCCAGTGTCTTCAAACTTGTGCCAGGCATGTGTGTGTGTATGCCCAAAATCCCAGGAGGAGAATGGAGAAGAGATTGTGGCATGGCCATCTGCCCTGGGGCATGATTTTTTATTTTCCTTCTCACTGTTTCACTCTCTCCTCTCCCCCCATCTTTCTCTCTCGCTCTCTTTCTGGTGTATGTATGCCCTCTAGGACAAAAACCTCTAAAAAAAATTTCTCTGGGGTGAGCTTGGAGATAGTTTTATTTTGTTTTTAAAGAACTATTTAAATTTGTTTATTCATTCATTTAATTTAATCAGAGAGAGAGAGAGGAAGTGAGAAAGCGAGCCACCAGGTCCAGGACTCGAACTGTGGTCACCTACATGGGGATGTCCAACACCTTAACCACCACACCACCTGCTGGTCCCCAAGCTTAGGGATAGTTTTAAGATATCCTCCCGCTGCCATTCCTGAAACCAATTTAGGACTGTCTTTATTGGGCAAATCTAGTTTCAACTCCTAACCCCATGGCCAGCCCCACAGATATGAAAGCTATTTACTTACCCAGAAGTGCAAACGCTTAGAAGAACCTCATGGTCAATTTAATGTGGTGCTGTCACCATCTTGAAATCCTTAGAAGTTGGCTTTTTTTGTTTTTTTTTTTTTAAAGAGATAGTTTATTTAACTTTATTTTAACTTGACCAGAGAGGAACAGAGAGAGCAGAGCAAAAGAGAGAAAGTGAGAAAGCAAGCCGACAGCTCCGGGACTTGAACCACAGTGGGACATGGGGAAGTCCAGCACCCTTAACCACCACACCATCTGCCATCCCCTCTTAGTAGTTTTGTAATGAGGAGTAGCCTTGTACTTTTATTTTGCACTAGACCTCACCAGTTGGATAGCCAGTCTTGCCTGGCCAGTGGCGTAAATAGCAATTCTGCCCACCGCTTCAGGCTCTCCAAGGCAAAAAAGGTTCATAGATAATGAAGTGAGAGATATTCACTTAACAAACATACATCGCTGACAATGTGCTATGACTTATGTATTGCTCATTTAATCCTCTTAATAATATTGGGTTGTCGTAGTGATTGACTGTTTTAAAAAATAATTATAATTAAAATAATAACAATAATAATTGGGAAAATCATAGAAAAGATATTGAATGTTGAAGCGGGGAGATTAATGTCTCTGTATTGACTGACATGCATGGCATTCCCTTTTGAAAAAGCAATGTAATACACTGTAAAGTTATATATAATCCAATGTAATATAAAGAAGATTATGATGATAATAAAAATAAAAAAATATATTAAAAAAATAGCTAAAGGAGAAGGAAAAAAATAATATTGGGTTGTCAGAAAAGTCGTATTTTTCAATGTTTTTCTATGAAAAAATGCATCATGACTTTTCCAACGACCCAATATCATTACCGAAGAGGAAGTTGATGTGTAGAGAAGGTAACTAGCTTGCCTAAGCTCACGCAGCAAATAAAGCTGGGATTTGAACCCAAATATCCTGACTATAGAGTTCAGTCACCTGACCATTCAGGCTGTGCTGTGGAATAGCTCTTGCTTTGCTATGCTGCCACTTATCAAAGTACCTCCTTTTGTTCATTATTAGAGCACTGGGGACATGCATTACAGTCTTAGTCTTAAAGACCTTTGCTTAGTCATCTAAAAGTTTCAAAGATGATACCCTCTGAGAAGTTGCAGCTCTCCCCAGCAACCTTCCCCTGTTCTAATTGCCAAAGATACCTACCTGACTCATCTTGTAAGTGGCCTGAGGTGATCTTTGAAAATGGTTCACTATTCACTTGACCCAGAAAACCCCACAAAATCATGCAAGTCAAGAGGTTCAAATCTTCCTGTTCACTTTAAGAACACTCATTAAACTGCCCAGGCCATCAAGGGTATGCATATCTGAAAAGCCACCAAGTATCTGAAGGATGTCACTACAGAAGCAGTGTGCGCCATTCCGTTGTTACAATGGTGGAGTTGGTAGATATGCCCAGGCTACACAGTAGGGCAGGACACAAAGTCAGTGGCCCAAAAAGAGTGCTGAATTTTTGCTGCACATGCTTAAAAATGCAGAGAGTAATGCTGAACTTAAGGGGTTAGATGTAGACTCTGGTCATTGAGCACATTCAAATCAACAAGGCACCAAAGATGCGCCGTCATACATACAGAGCTCGTGGGCGGATTAACCCATACATGAGCTTCCCCTGCCACATCGAAATGATCCTCACTGAAAAGGAGCAAGTTGTTCCTAAACTGGAAGAGGAAGTCACACAGAAGAAAAAGAGATCCCAGAAGAAACTGAAGAAACAAAAACTTATGGCATGGGAATAAAGTCAGCATAAAATAAATGTAGATGAAAGTATAAAAAAAAAAAAGGTACTTGCCTTTGTGCCTGTGTTACGTATCTAAGTTACCTGAGTTAATAAGTATGACTATAAATACTAAATAAAAAGTTGCCTGCATATTTGTGCCTCAACACACCTAAGAGTACAGAGTGCCTGGTGACTCTCTAAGCCACCTTCTGCACTCGGAAGAAAGGGAAGTGATGAGGATAATGGGCTGGCCTTGAGCTCGAGGACACTTTCCTCAGTTTCTCCCCTCTGCCTTCTTCACTTACACACCACTGCATCTTCCTACCATTAGAGGGTTTGGGATGCACAAATTACAGTCACCACTTCTTTTTCTCTCTTTTTTTTTTATAACATAGTACAGAAGTTTTATTTAATATATCACTTAAATTCACTTGACCTTGAAAAAAACCTTCTTTAAAAAAAAAAAATTTAAGAATTATTTATTGGGACCAGCAGTTTATGTCACTGGACTCCCATGTAGTCGACCGCAGTTCGAGTCCCAGATCCGGTGGCTTAAACTCACGCCAGGCGTGTGTGCATGTGTGCCCAAGATCCCTAGAAGAGAATAGAGGAAAAGGGATTGCGTTGTGGCTATCCCCCCTGGGACGGGGGGCAGGGGAATGATTTCTCGCTTTCCGTCTCTCTGTCTCTTTCTGGCAAGCACACACACCCTATAGCAAAAAACTCTCAAATAAATAAATAAATAAATTTTTAAAAAAAGAATTATTTCTTTTTACTATCATTATTATTCTTTAATTTGACCAGAGAGAGAGACAGAGAGGGAAAGTGAGAAAGCAAGCCACCAGGTCTAGGACTTGTACTGTGATTGGGCATGTGGGAGTCCAGCACCATAACTACCATGCCACCTGCTGGACCCATTATTTTTTTATATGCATTCAATCACTACACATCATTTAGCTTGTAGAAAGAATTTACACAACATGAAATACACTTCAGACCAGTCCAGTTGAGAATACTATACACATTATCATCAACAGGTAATAAACCATTTCTGTGTCTCATAAATGTCTTTTCTTTTTCTCTCTAATTTCCCTCCCTAAACTCTCCCCCTCTCCCACCCTCTTCCACACTGTCTCCAGTGTCCATAACTATTTTTTTAATATTTATTTTATTTATTTTTTTTATTTGACCAGAGAGGGAAAGACAGAGAAAGAGAGAAAGGAAAAATGAGAAAGCAAGCCACCAGGTCTAGGACTTGAACCACAATCAGCTATGTAGAATCCAGCGCCTCTAACCACCATGCCACCTGCCAGCCCCGTCATAACTATTTTCAATTATGCCCTCCAATCTTTCACTCTCTACCATAGAGTGCAGTCAGTATATGTTAGTGGAGACATACAATGTCTCTTTTTCATAATATGACTTGTTTCACTCAGCAACCATGGTTGTAATTTCATTTAAAAGAGGAAGAACCACAAAGAGCACACATTTTTATAGACATAACAGGTTAGGGCTGGTGATGCAGAGAAACTCAGTCCTGGGTTCTGAGAGTTAGACAAAAAGCCACAATCTCACTGCTCATCGTCTGCTCAGGGATGATGCCCAAGGTAACTGCCAAAACCCCAGATGAGAAAAGAGGGATTGCCCCAAAGACTTGCTGACCCCATACCATTCAGATTTGACTGCAGCCTCTAGGAGAAGCCATTTCAATCAAAAGACTAATAAAATATACCAGCCACCCCAGAGGGTCATAGCCCCCACAGAAGGGTGGGCTGACATAGAGAAATGCAATGCTTTGCATTCTGTTCACCACAAGCAACTTCTAAACTCACCTTTTTGGAATATTCAGGAGAAACAGGCTAAGAGAAAATAATTGGGAGAAGTGGGGGGAGGAATCATCCACTTCTGGAATTCCAGGAGAAATGGAATAAAAATAGATATTCCCCCTGTTGGCCTAGCTGGGTGAGGAATTCTCACTCCATGGTATGGTCCTTTTTCTTTACTAGTTCACCATATTCACTCTCTTTCCTCATGTGTACAAAAATAATAGTCAGTATATGTTATTTGGGCAAAAAAAAAAAAAAAAAAAAAAAAAGAGAGAGAGACAGAAAGGGGAATAGCAAGGCAGCTACTCTACAAGAACTAAAACAAGATTTCTTTCTTTCCTTCTCTCATACTCAACTTCATGTAAACAGATGGGTTTCACAGAATGACTCAGACTTCAGCAGAAGAGCACATATGCTAGAGCCAGAACCAAGCTATTCCTCACTTCAGTCCCAGGGTTTTCCTTTCTCAACACTGAGGACTCCTCTGACATCTTCTAAGAGCCAACCATTATCAAGACTCCCAGCAAACCTTTACAGCTCACGCAGACAAGTGGATGACAACGCTGATTAGGGCTAAATGTTACACGGCAGAGATGTCTCCAATTAGCTGAAACATCATGACACCTCAGACTTCGAACTTTATCATTCCTCACATAAGAAGCTGGTGTGATGCCCGGAAGTGTTGGTACAGAGCATGACATGTCAGAAGTCATCACATATGCTCAGGGTTGTTGCAAGACAACCTTGTAAAAGGTTTGCCTCTGGCCTCTATAATTCACAAATAGCCTGGATGAACTTAAAGCAACTTTGGAAGAGAGTCAGTGACTTCTCCAGCCAAATCAAAGAAAATAGGGAAGGTGAAAAAAGAGAATTTAGTTAAGAAACAAAAATATATTCAAGGACAACAAAACTTGTTTTAATTGCTAGAGGGTACATACACTTGTCAGAGAGGGCTAGAGAAAGAATGAAAGCACCCCCCAGTGGGCATAGTCAACTTCAGTCCTATTTTTTTTTCCCATTTCTCCTTCCTGTCAGGATGTTGGGCACAAATCCACACAAACCTAGTGTGTTTGTCAAGCCACCAGGGTCAGGATTCAAATTGCAGTCGATCATGTGAGATCTGGCTTCCCATGCACAGCTCTTGACAGTGGTGCTACAGGCTGACCCTCAGTGACAGGCTGTTTCTTTCTTTGAGAGAGATTCCTACTATAGGGCACATGTGCTTGCCAGAGAAACAAAAAGAGAGAAATCACTCCCCAGAGGGGATGGCCATGCCACAATCCCACTTGAGATCTTGGACACGCATGCGCATGTACACACAACTGGCGGGAGCCTCGAGCCACTGGGTATGAGACTCAAACCACAGTTGACTACGTGGAAATTCAGCAACACAACCATTACATCATCTGCTGGTCCCCACTGACAGGATTTTTAAAATGATGCCACAGTGGGCTGCCCTGTACCCTAGTGGGAACCAGATCATACATGACTCATCCTCATTCTAGTTTTGGCCCTGGAGGTTCAAAAAACACATCAAGTACTTGCATGTGTGGCCAAAATCTTGACAGGATGGAGAGGTAGAAGAGAGGGGATTATAGAGTGACCACACTTCATTAAAGGGTGCTATCTCCCTCTCCCTTCCTTTCTGTCTCTCTTTCTCTGAAAAGCACATGTGCCCTGAAGACATAAATAATGGTCATAATATTTTATATTTTGTACAATGATTTTTTTTAAATAGCCTTTAATTAGTCTATTCATATTATGTCTTTCTGTGCTAAGTAATAAAGATTAATGACTAATAAGACTGGGTCCCTTGAGACCAGCAGGTGGCCTGGTGGTTTAAGGTGCTGGACACTCCCACATGAATGACCATGGTTCAAGTCTCAGACCTGGCGGCTTTGCTTTCTCACTTTCCCTCTTTCTCTCTCTGTGTCTCTCTCATCACACTAAAAATAAACAAGTAAATAAAATTAAATTAATAATTAAAAAAAAATAGAGTCCCTGGACTCAAAGAGCTGATGGCCATCATTACAGGGATGGCAAACAGTTGCTACCTATGTGGGCATTCCTTCCTTTTCCCCTCCCTTCACTCATGTCAATAATTAGCAGTGCATTCCTTTCCACTGACCCAAGATGTGGACTGAGGATGCAACACCGAAATACCACCACCACCAGGCAGGCAGAGTAACTAGTCCCAAAACTCCTCCATGTTTCCTTTTCACCAGCTAGACAAAGAATTGTATCCCTCTGTAATAACGATCATCATAATTGTTATTATTATGGTAGCTAATGTACTCTGAGAGCCCATTACACGGCAGCCACTGTTCTAAGAGCTCGATAAGCACTTCTATCTCCTTCAATCCCGTTCCAATAAAGTGGTTGGTTAACAGAAATCTGATATGGCCATCAAGGAAGACTCATTTAAAGGAAATGAGAATAAACTCCAGTATGAGGAAATTAGATGTCCTTCAGACAAATTTTCCACGGCTGATGGATGTTTCACATTAGTGTTAACGAGAGAGCTGGTGAGATCTCTTCCCAGGATGTCTTCAGAATTAGGATAGATTCTCACCTAGCTGTAATGAGAAGCGCAAACCTGTCTGAATGAAGAAGAACAAGCCAGATGACCTTTCTGTGTCCTTTTCATTTCCAAGATTCTATCATTTGTTGAGCTCCAGAATCAAATTTATGTTTTGCTAAAGTCTGTAGTAAATTGTGTTCATTAAGTTGTCTCCACATCTACTTAGCACAGATGACAAATTAGTAAAGGGGAGAGGCATGCAATTTGCAAAAACATATTTTTTAATCTCTAATAATCGCATATCTTCATTTTGTGCTGAAGTAAAAATCATGTTTAGAGAACTACTCTCAAAAGCAACCTGAAAGCAAGCACTAGGGCTGGCTCTGTGGCACAGCAGTAATACATTGCTCAAGAGAAGCCAGATCCACATGACAGCTGTGGTTCAAATCCCAGCCAGTCAACCAGAAGCACTCCAGGCACATGCACGAGTGCCCAAGATCTGACAGATTGGAGAATGGGAAGTCATAGTTTTACTAGTGAAGGTGCTCATCTCTCACTCTCTCTGTCTCTCTGTCTCTCTCTGGCATGTGCACACACACTCTGAATAAAGTTCAAAAAAAAAAAAAAAAAGGTGAAACCAAACACTGGAGCCAGCAAATGGTATAGTGACGAAGGCAGTAGACTCCCACATGGACGACCACAGCTTACGTCCCTGATTTGGAGGCTTGAAGTCTTTGTAGTAGATTTTTCTAGGCCAGAAATTTTTTCTTCTACATCTGAGATTCTATTTTCTGTATGATCTAGTCTGCTTTTAATACTCTCAAGGGAGATTTTGACTTCCTGTCTCTTCTGCACTTCATGGTCTCTCTTCTCTTCCATCTCTATTAGCTTTGTCATTATGAATATTCTAAATTCTTTATCAGACATTTCCATGATTTCCATTGAACTGTTTGTGGATGAAGAGGAGTTATTCTTTTCCTTTGGAGGAGAGATATTTTCTTGCTTTCCCATATTTCTTGTGGCCCTGTAGTAATTTCTAGTCATCTGATGGATGGTGTGTTTCTTCCTAATTCCTGAAGTTCAATCTGAGCGTTTAGGAGCCTGCAGAAGGAGGTGATCTGGAATCTCTTTGTTGTTCTGTTTTTATCCCTTTGTGCAGCAGAATCATTGGATATTGAGGAATAGGTTAACCCTAATAGTATTTGGATGTTTGGCTATGGTTCCTTAGATCCATCTAGAGACACAGTGACTAGAGTTTGAGGAGAAGAGTGATGAGATAAAAGAAAAAGAAAAGGAAACAGAGAGAGAGAAAACTACAACAACAAAGAAACAGAGAGAAAAAGAAGGGAAAAATTTTAAAACAACAAAAAAAGGTTTTTTTCTTTAAAAAAAAAAAAGCAAAAAATAGAAGCATGCCACGCACAATCACTAGTTCTCAGGAGCTATAGAGGAGTCTTCTTCTGAAGGCCTGCCCCTTGCCTCTCCTGGGTGGGTGGGGAAAATGGAATTATTAGCAAGATAAAGGCGGGGCTGAAATCTGAGAAAATACTATACCTTCAAAAATTTTGAAGAGGAAAAATTACGAAGAAATGAGAAGGAAGAGACAGAGGCAGAGAGAGACAGAGACAGAGACAGATAGAAGGCTAGAGGGCCTTCCTACCACTCGAGTTTGTGGGTTTGAAGCTGAATTATCAGTAGAAAATCTTCATTTCTCTTTTTTCCCTGAAATCACTAATTCTCAGGAGCCATGGAGGAGTCTTCTGAAGGCCTGCCCCTTGCCTCTCCACTCAAGTTTGTGGGCTCGAGGCTGAATTATCAGTAGAAAATCTTCATTTCTCTATTCCCTGAAATAACTAGTTCTCAGGAGCCATGGAGGAGTCTTCTTCTCAAAAATTCTAATTAAGAAGAAAGGAAAACAATGAGCAACATTAGACAACATTTTCCTATTTTTAAAAAAAATCAAATTTGGCGGACCAGAAGTACTGATTACGTCATTGGCACACTGGTTACATCACTGGCATACTAGCTACGTCACTGGACTCCCAAGTGGTCGACCACAGTTTGAATCCTGGACCCAATGGCTTAAAACTCATGAAAAGCACATGTGCATGCGTGCCCAAAATACCAAGAGGAGAATAGAGAAGGAGGGAGAGTGGTATAGCCATCGCCCTGGGGGGAGATTTCTCACTTTCTGTTTCTCTGTCTTGTCTCTGTCATTCCGGTGAGCACATGCACCCTATAGCAAAAATCTCTTTAAAAAAAATAATACAATCATGGGGCTGGCACATGGTGTGGTAGTTAAGGGTGCTGGACTCCCACATGGCCAACCATGGTTAAAGTCCCAGACCTGGTGGCTTGCTTTCTCACTCTCTCTCTCTCTCTCCTTCTCTCACTCTGTCCTCCTCTAGTCAAATCAAAATAAGTAAATAAATGAAGGTAAATAAAATAATTCTTTAAAAAAATAAAATAAAATCTTTTTTTAACAAGATTTCACCAAAAATAAAGAAGGAAACTCCTGCCCCTCCCAAAGCTGAAGCTAAAGCTAAAGCAAAGGCTTTAAAGCCCAAGAAGGCAGTGCTGAAAGGCACCCATAGCCACACACACAAAAAAAGATCCGTACATCACCCACCTTCCAGAGACCCAAGACTGCGGCTGCAAAGGCAGCCCAAATATCCTCAGAAGAGCGCCCCCAGGGGAAACAAGCTTGACCACTATGCCATTATCAAGTTCCCTCTGACTACATAGTCTGCCTTGAAGAAGACAGAAGACAATACACCCTTGTGTTCACTGTGGACGTCAAGGCCAACAAGCACCAGATCAAACGGCTGTGAAGAAACTCTGTGATATTGATGTGGCAAGGTCAACACCCTAATCAGGCCTGATGGAGAGAAGAAGGCATATATCCAACAGGCTCCTGATTATGATGCTTTCCATGTTGCCAGCAAAATTGGGCTCATCTAAGATGAGTCCAGCTGACTAAATCTAAATACATACTTTTCATCACAAAAAAAATTAATATTTTTAACCAGAACCAGAAAAACATAATTTATACTATATATGGTTTTAACAAGAAGTTGTCTTATAATGTTTGCTATAAAGTCATTTCTCAGATACTAAACCTTGATGCCAGCAGATGGCATAACGATTATGTTGCTAGATTACCATGTAGTCAACCACCGTTCAAGTCCAGACCCGGCCGCTTACAACTCACACCAAGCTTGCATGCGTGTGTGTCCAAGATCTTATGAGAACTGAGAATGGAGGAGAAGGGATTACGACAATGTCCATCCCCCGTGGGGTTCAATTTTCTGCTATTTGTCTCTGTATTTGTCTCTCTACGGAGTTTACATGCCCTATAGGAAAAATCTGTCTCAAAAGAAAATTTAAAAAGATATTAAAGATTTAAATAAGAAAATTGCCATTCTATTTCTTAGCTGGAGATAATGGCACCTCAACATTTATATGTACATAGGTCCATCTGCTTTTATTGACTATTTTTTTTTTAGGTTTTTGCCATAAAGCATATGCACTTCCTCAAGAGAGACAAAGACAAAAAAAAGGAAAGTGAGAAATCCCCACTCCGAGGGGGAATGACTGTTCCTTAATCCCTTCTCCATTCTCCTCTTGGCATTTTAGCATGCATGCACACTTGCTTGGTGTGATTTTCAAACCACAAAGTCTGGGATTCAAACTACAATTGGCCATGTGGGAGTGAGTCCAGCACCTTAACCACCACACCACCTGCTGGCCCCATGGCTTTATCTATTCTTAATCTCATTGTCTGCAGGGTAAAATCTGGCCCATGAGGCTCTCTTCTCAGAAAAATGGGTATCCCAATTTCCACTGATACACAGAAAAAAATGAAGCACAAAGCACACACCAGCTCCAAAGGAGGAAAGAAATGGAGCACAGGACGAAGAAATTGAGAAAGTGATTTACAAATTGTCAAGATCATTATCAAATCAGGAAATATGGGAGTAAAAAAAGACATGATGACAGTGTCTGTCTTTTCATTGATCAAATTTCAATTATTTCTTCCTTTTTTTCTTTTGTACAGCATTTAAGAACAACCACAAGAAAAGATAAAGCCTGGCTTATCATGAGTCTTGAGCATTGCATCTGTTAGACTTCTCCCAAATCCCAGTGTTGGGGGCTCAGAAAATGAGATCCCACAAGGATTGGCATTTTGACAAGCTGAGAACCATGTTCTCTCTCTGACCTTCTTTTATCCTCGCTTGGTCATCTTTCATCCTTATTCTTTCCTGAAAGTCAAGGACGAGCTCTACTCTCATATCCCATTCCTG
>NW_006159428.1:5007518-5011868 GCF_000334495.1 Tupaia belangeri chinensis
AGCCAAAACACTCAAAAAAAAAACCCCCAAAAAAAAAAAAAAAAAAAAAAAAAACCTGAAAGAGAAGAAAGCAACTGTCTTTGGCCTCCTTCCTGAGGCTTCATTAACTGAACTCTTATTGCAGGGAAGAATACTGAGGAACTGCACATGAAGAGATTATGTGACAAGCACCTGAAGAGATCTTTGTCACAAGCTATTTTGTCTTCCAAGCTCATCTAGCCCCCAAAGAGAACCATAGAGTCACCACTGTCTGAGCATTGGACCCATTCTTTCCCCCTAAAAAAAATCAGTCTAAAACCGACTGCACCTCTTTTTCCTCTCTCCTATGAAAAGGTATTTAAACCTCAATAAACTGCCCTTCTTTGAGTTCATATTTTTTATGGCTCCCACATACATATATGCATGTGAAATCTGTAGTCTTTTTTTCTGATGTTTTCTAATCTGCCTGTTGTCAGAGATTTTTAGGGAACTTTCAAAGGGGAATGGAACTGTGGAGATGAACATGCAGGCTAGGTTCTGACGAGGAAGTGCTTATTCTGGATGGGGTGGGGGTAGAAGGAGTGGGGAACAAACAATAAATGAGTAAACAAATAACAAGCAAATTTCAGAGCATGACAGCTATGAGGGAGATCAAGTAGGAGGTGTTGCAGCCGGCAACACCTTGCTTCCACCCCAGCCACATGGCAGTAACTTCAAATCGATGTTTCCACTGCAAGGGCACAAGCCTTTCTGTCCCTGCTGATGGCAGTCAGAGCAGTGGGTGTGGTGCCAAGAGAGGGATGCAGGACGTGAGACAGCCGGGAAAAGCATCAACCATGGCCACATTGCCGGCTACAACACCTCCAGCTTTATCTCCCTCATAGCTGTCATGCTCTGAAATTTGCTTATTATTTGTCTACTCATTTATTGTTTGTTCCCCACTCCTTCTACCCCCACCCCAACCAGAATAAGCACTTCCTCCAGTCAGAGCCTGGCCTGCACGTTCATCTCCACAGTTCTAGCACCTGCATAGTACTCGACAAATTCTAAATGAAAAATGAGCAAATAAGGATGGAAAAAAGAGAAGGAAAAGTATAGATTTGATAAAGTTGAGGTGCATGGTACAGAACCTAAGACTCTTAAATTAGGTGGGAATGGGGGCCAGCAGGTGGCATGGTGGTTAAGGGTGTTGGACTCCCTCGTGGCCAACTGCGGTCCTAGTCCCAGACCTGGAGGCTTGCTTTCTCACTCTCTCTCTCACACTCTGTCCCTCTCTGGTCAAAGTTTTAAAAATAAATAAAGTTAAATAAAATTTTTAAATTAATTAATTAATTAAAATTAAATTTTTTAAAAAGTATGTGAGAACCAGGACATTTCTGAAGAGATACCTGAGAAGGGTTATGTCTTAAATGAGTCACATCAAACTGGAATCCTTCAGCTATGCAAGGTCTTCTGGGAAAGACAAAGGAGACATACAAACAAACTGATCTCAGGGAGCCCAGTAAGGAGACATTCTGCAAATTTCCATCTATAAAAACAGGCAAAGTAAAACAAATGCTGGGACACAAGTGTGAGGAGAATACGGAAGTACTGTGGGAAGTAAGTAACTTAGGTGTGGAGATCTCAGAGGGCTTCACAAAGGAAGAAACAGGAGCGCTGAAGGATGTCTGAGCAGCCCAGAAAGGTGAAAGCGCTCAATTAAAAGGGCACCATAGTTAAATACGTGAAAACATCCAGGGTGTTCCAGAAACAGCAAGTATTGATATTTTCCAGAATGCATATATGAATAGAGTGGCTCAGGGTGATAACTTATGCTTTAAAGTCATGCTAAGGAATTTCACCTTGACTCAATAAAGAGTGGGAATTCCGTGAAGAGAAGAGCATGATCAGATGCAAAGTGAACAGGGCATTCAAGCAAACAGGGAAGACAGTTCATAGGGGAAAACTCACCATGCACTTTCTGCTCAGTAGAGAATACTCAAGTGTGTGCACTCGCCAGAGAGAGATAGAGGGAAAGTGAGAAATCACTCCCCAGGGAGGATGGCCATACCACAATTCCTTCTCCTTTATGCTCCTCCTGGGATTTTAGGCATGCACACACATGGACTTGGTGTGAGTCTCAAGCTATTGTGTCCAGGACTCAAGCTGTAGATGACCACGTGGGAGTCCAGCCCCTCCACACCACCTCGCCACCATACCACCTACTGGCCCCTACACTCCCTAAATAATCATCACAAGAACTGTGAGTGAGGAAGTACTTTTGCTACCTATTTACTATAATATAGAAGTTCAGGCTTCGAAACTAAGTCGCAGTAGTGCAGTGGTAACAATGCTCTGAGATGCTAAAGTCATATGGAAGGTCCTGGGTTTGTGTCCCAAGAACTCCTTATATGTATAAGGAATTCCCACATGTTCTTGACTGAGGCTAGAAATGGATCGCAGCATAAAGACCCTGTTGTGGGGGTACCAGCAGATGGCGTAATGGTTATGTCACTAGACTCCCACATAGTTGACCACAGTTTAAGTCCTGGACCTGGCGACTTAAAACTCACTCCGGGCACATGTGCCTACTGCCCAAAATCCCAAGAGGAGAATGGAAGAGAGGAGATTGTGGCATGGCCATCCCTCCTGGTGGGTGATTTCTCGCTTTCTGTCTTTCTGTCTCTCTCTGTCTCTATGATGAGCACACGTGCCCCATAGCAAAAATCTCGCTCTAAAAAAAGAAACCAAAACCAAAAAGACCCTGTTGTGGGTGATTATCTTTTCTTTCTCCCTCTCTTTCTCAGAAAAAATAAATAAGCTTTAAGAAACTTTAGGAAGCAGTAATACTGTCTTAATCACTTTGATAAGAAATAAGGTGATTCTGAAGTAGGACACAAGACTCAAAAACAAAGGAAAGAATGTATGGTGTTTTCAAGAATTCCAATTTACAAGCATTCTATGTTATTTACATGAGGACATTATTCCAAGAGACAAGACAACCACCACCACCTCACATTAGTTTAAAAGATAAAAGGAACTTTTTGGCTCAGGATTGGAAACTTCTGGCATGGTCTGTTCAGTGCTTCAAGGTATGACACCAGGGACCTAAGTCTATCCCACTGCTCTGCCACCCACGGA
Source organism: Tupaia belangeri chinensis (assembly GCF_000334495.1). Lineage (NCBI taxonomy): Eukaryota > Metazoa > Chordata > Mammalia > Scandentia > Tupaiidae > Tupaia > Tupaia belangeri. The sequence continues at coordinate 5,010,618 of NW_006159428.1, forward strand.
ATCAGCTTCATCCACATCATCTCATGCGACCCCGGCAGCTCTAGGCTTTCCTTTCTCCTCTAATATAGCTGCGTGTGTTTCAAGATTCATATCCTTGTACAACATTGTGTTTTTCTTTAAGGAAAATAATTTTGAAAATTAGATGCAAAGGAGAATTTTTTTTTTAAGAGTGCAGAAAAGATATCACAGGAAATTACAGATGGGGGGGGGCTAGTTGTGAAGGGAGCCAGATCCCACCTGCCAACCGCAGTCCAATCCCAGTCCTGGTGACTTAAAAAAGATCATTTGGGGGCATGCATGTGTGTGCATGCTCCAAATCCCAACAGGATAAAGAAATGGAGGAAAAGGAATTGCAGTATGCCTACACCCTTTTGGGTGGGTGCTTTCTCCCTCTCTCCTTTTCTGGCTGTCTCTGCTGAGCACATGTACCCTCTGGCAATTAAAAAATGTTTTAAAACAAGAAAGAAAACTATACGTGTTAAAAGCTAACAAACATCGGAACATTACAAAATGTTTCTTGTGCTTTCTTAGTAGTAGGTAACTGCTAGAACTCTAGAATATCTTTTATCGGCACTTTTGGCAGCACAGTCTCTGAACGTATCTTTCTATTATGATTTTATAATACTTTCTATGAAGAGTATAAAAGTTAATTCCATTTTCCCTTTATTATGGTTGACATATACTTTTATTATTATTTCCAGTTTATGAGAAGTTTTTTTTCCTCTAATGTTTTACACTTTGTTTTGGTAATACCCTTTCTATAACTTCCTCCACTGTTTCCTGATTAGGGCATACTTCCTGTACTTCTGTCAGTTCAGTTTTTTGATCTTGCTAGTGATGAGTACTAAAAGTGCTGGCCCTGGAACCAGCAGGCAGTAAGGTGGTTAAGGTGCTTGAAACTCACACTGGGTATGTGTGTGCTTGTGTGCCCAAAATCCCAAAAGGAGAATGGAGGAGAAGGGATTGCAGTGTGGCCCTCCTTTGGGTGGGGGGAGGATTTTTCACTTTCTCTCTTTGTCTCTCCATCAAGCACATGTACCCTATAGCAAAAAACTCTCAAGAAAAAAAAATAAATAAAAGCTGGTCAGGGCTAGCAGGTGGCATGGTGGTTAAGGGCACCGGACTCCCACATGGCTGACGGTGGTACAAATCCTGGACCTACAGCTTGCTTTCCCACTTTCTCTCTCTCTCTCTCTCTCTCTCTCTCTCTCTCTCTCTCTCTCTCTCTCTCTCTCTCTTCTCTATATATAT
>NW_006159428.1:5011923-5018171 GCF_000334495.1 Tupaia belangeri chinensis
AACCAGCAGTTAGCGTAATGGCTATGTCGCTGGACTCCCACATAGTCGACCGCGGTTCGTGTCCCGGACCGGGGGGCTTAAAACTCACACCAGGCGCGTGTGCGTGCGTGCCCAAGATCCCGAGAGGAGAATGGAGGAGAAGGGATTGCGGCGTGACCATCCCCCCTGGGGGGTGATTTCTCGCTTTCTGTCTCTATGTCTCTCTCTGTCTGTCTGGCGAGCGCACGCGCCCTACAGTGAAAATCTCTCCAAAAAAAAAAAAAAAGAAAAAGCTGGCCTTGGTCCACTCTAGCTTTGATTCCTCAACACACATAGGCAGAGAGTGGGGTATCCTCTTCGTAATTTCTCTTGGTGTCAAAGACAGGGTACACTCACTCAATGTGGTCAGTCAGTACCTGAGGAAACGTGGCATATTGTTAACACTGGGACTTCAATAAAGTTATGAAACACTCCTAAAAATCTTAATGACTGAGATTACTATCTTATTGGGTCATTTTTGCATAGAAAAATACATAATAACTTTTCCAACAATCCAATATTTTTTCACTCATGTTCACCAGTGAGTTGGGGTGGTTGTGACTCACGCAATGTTTCTAGGTTCACTTGCCCCAAGTATACATCATTCTGAGACTAGTACCTATCCAGGGTTGTTATTCCCATGCTGGATGGCAGAAGTGAAAAAGGAATAACCAAACAATACAAGTGTGTTTAAACTCAAGATGGACGTGTCATACATTATATTTGTTCACGTACTATTGGTGAAGGCAAATCACATGAGCAAGCCAATCATATGATCTATCAAGTGAATTATGGCAAGAGCAGAGAGGGATGGAAGATTCATGAATCAAAAGTATCACTACCAGAGGTCTGCCTTTTGGTCGTGAAGGATTTGTTTGTATCTAGTATGAAAAATACACTCAACCTCCTCACCAATACACCACAAGATTTTATCTGATCATGATGTACGTCAAGTTAAGCTGTAGCTCTATTTGGTTTGGAGGTTTGTGAACTAAAAAGTGGGTTACGTGCCCCAGCACATCCATCCTCTAGTGGCAGAACATGGGTAGAATGGCTACAATGAACACCACCATTCCAAATGTGGAGGAATAGTAGGGATACTGCAATCACTGGTCCATGGAAATTTCAGAATCCATTTGATTATCACACACCACATGCAGACTTTGAAAATCCATGTTATACCCCACAAAATTATACAATTAACTTCAAATAAGAAATTATATAATTAAAAATTTGAAAATTCTTCTGGGCAATGTTTCCACTCTCTGTCTACTCTAGCGATAGGCTGTTATTTGAGTGGGCCATGGTGCTGCTCCCTGGGCATAGCCCTCTAGAGCTCTCCAGTCTACTATTCTTCCTGACTCTTCGTTCTGCCCTGAAGAAATCTTTGCTCTTCATTTCGATGGCCTTATCTAAAGAAAGCATTAGGTAATATGATCTCTTCAGCAACTGAATGACTTTCTTAGTCCATTTTGTGATGTAGTTTGGACGCCAATGTCTTTTCTTTTTTAACAGTTTTATTAAAATATAATGCATATATTTTCCTATTCATCCATTTAAAATGTGAAATTTTGTCTAGTAGTGATATGCTGGTAATACTCCAGTTTTCTTATAGTTGTTCTTGGCTTGATGTGTCTCTTTTTCTTTCACTTTTAACCTATTTTTAACCTGTGAAGCTGAACTGTATTTCCTGTAAACAGTACATCATTGAATCTTCACATACCTTTAGTGACAATATTTTATCTGACAAGCTCTGCCTTTTGATTGGACAGTTTAGTAACATTTAATGTTATTATCAGGACCAGCAGCTGGTATAATGGCTATGTCGCTGGACTCTCATGTAGTCGACCACAGTTCAAGTTCTGGACCCGGTGGCTTAAACTCACGCCCGGCGAATGCGTGTGTGTGCTCAAGATCCCAGAGGAGAACGAAAGAGAAGGGGCTGCGGCATGGCCATCCCCCCTGGGGGGGTGATTTCTCGCTTTCTGTCTCTCTGCCTTTCTGTGTCTTTCTGGCAAGCACACACACCCTATAGCAAAAACCTCTCCAAAAAAATTGATGTTATTATCAACATAGCTGGACTTATGTCTATCATTTAAATTTTGTTTTAAATAAATCTCATGTCCTTTTTTTTTCTATTCCTCTTCTGCTTTCTTTTGCATTAAGTAAATAGTTTCTAGTGTAACAGAAATTCCTTTAATGATTTTTTCGCTGTATATTTACAAGTAATTTTCTTTATGATTCTTTAAATCTTATTAGAATCTACTTATCATTTATACTAAATTAATTCCAACAAGATATAGAAACATTATATTACTCTACTGGCACTTCCTACCTTTTGTGCTTATATTGTTACATAAATATTGCACTTACATATGTTAAGATCCAACAATATATTGTTATAATTGTTCATTTCTATCATTTTACATCTATTAAAGAAGCTGAAAAAATAAAGAACTAGTACATTGTTATATTTATGCTCTTTTTTACCATTTATGCCTTTTTTTTAGAGAGAGATTTTTGCTATACAGTGTGTGTGCTCTCTAGAGAGACCGGAGAGAGACAGAAAGCGAGAAATCACTCCCCCACACACTGGAGGGGAATGGCCACACCACAATCCCTTCTCCATTCTCCTCTTGCAATTTTGGGCACGTACACACAGGTACCTGGCATGAGTCCCAAGTCACAGGGTCCAGGACTTGAACTGTGATCAACTATGTGAGAATCCAGTGACGTATCCATTACTCTTCCTGCTGGTCCCATTTCTGCCTTTCTTAATATAGTCTATGAGTTCAAATACACATCTGTTCATTTTCATACTCAAGTCTAACTTGCTCCCACTCGCTTTTTTCTGATGTTATTTTCAAATATTTGTATGTTTAAAATATTTCTATGATTGACCAAAATACAATAATGAACAAATAGTTTTAAGTAATTGCTTTTTAGATTAGTTAATGGAACAAAGAAGAAAAGATACTCATTTAACTGTCTTTTATAATTACATAATTATCTTTACCATTATCCTGGTTTTTATTTTTTCAATAGGATTCTCATTTATATCTTCATTTATAAAAATTTAGCCAGAAGAATTTCCTTTAGTATTTCTTCTGACATGTCTGCCAGAAAAAAAAAAAAATCTCAATTATTTTTAACTGGTGGTGTCTTTATTTCACTTTCGTTTTTGAAAGATAGATTTCCAGGATTCTTGGATAACAGATGTTTTACTTTGAGCATTTTTAATATGTCATCCCACTTCCTCCAACTTTATTGTTTCTGATGAGAAGTCAGCTATTAATCCTATTGGGGCTCCATTAAAAGTGCTTTCACAGGACCAGCAATTGGTGTAATAGCTATGTCGCTAGACTCCCATGTAGTTGACCGTGGTTCAAGTCCCAGACCCAGTGGCTTAAACTCACACTGGGCGCACGTGCGTGCGTGCCCAAGATCCTGAGAGGCATATGGAGGAGAAGGAATTGTAGTGTGGCCATCCTCCCTAGGGGATAATTTCTCACTGTCTCTCTGTCTCTTTCTATCTCTCTGGCAAGCACACATGCCCTATAGCAAAAAATCTCTCAAAAAAAAAGTACTTTCTCTTGCTTCTTTTAAGATATTTTCCTGTCTCTGCTTTCAACATTTTACTATGTGTCTTATGAATCTCTTTGTGTTAACCTACAGATTTCATAGAAATTTACACATTTGGATTAAAGATTTTCATCAAACATGGTAAGTTTTCAGCCATATTTCTTTTGTTTTTTATTATTTAAGAGATTTATTAAAGTGTCTTATCACAAAGATGGAAACATACAAATTAGAAACATGCAACCATCATCTTCCACAGACAGGTCAAAAGGCTATGTGTTCCTCCTGTTTTCACAGCTGAAAACCTCAGACCTTCTCCTCAACTCACTGGCCCTGGATATGTAATTCATTCTTTCTCAAAGTATCCAGGGCAGCAAATAAACAAAATGCAAAATGATTATATAAAGAAAGTGCAAAGGTAAAAAAGAAAATATGTGGAGTATACCCCTCTTCCCTACCCACCCCCCAGTAAAAGGCAAACAATGGCACTTTGCTCTTAACACTTTTTCTCTATACCTTTCTTGTAATCCTCTCTTTATAGTACATATATATCAGCGCACTTAAAGATAGGTGTCCCACTTTTCTGTGAGACTCTCTTCTTTATTCTTCATTCATTTTACTTCTTTTTTTTAAAAGAATTATTTTATTTAATTTTATTCATTGTCATTATTTTATTTTTTGAAGTTGACCAGAGACAGAGAGAAGGAAAGTGAGAAAACAAGCTGCCAGGTTTGGGACTCAAACCACAGTCAGCTATGTGGAAGTTCAGCCATCCTAACCACCACGCCATCTGCCAGCCCCGCTTTTTACTTCTACAATATCTGTTAATATGTCCTCAACAGAGTTATTTCCTCTGTCTTCTATAACCTTTATTAATCTCTCTCAAAGATTACTAATCCCTCTGACAGTTCAAGTTTACTGTTCAACCCTGCTAATAAATTCTTCACTTTGATTATATACTTTTCAACCCCCAAAGGTTCTCCTTTTTCCACTTTATCTCTTTTCTAATATTTTATTTGATAAGAAATTATTTTTATGCCTTCTTTTTCTTCTTTAAAAACAGTTTCCTTTAGTTCTTTGAACATATTTATAATAGCAACTTCGAAGTCTCTGTCTGTTAAATCTGTTATTTGGTTCCCCTGCCGAGTCAGTCTCTGCTACCTGCTCGCTTTCTCATGCCTGGATCACACATTCTTGTTTCTTTTCATGTCGTAGAATTTTTTTTCTTAAAGCTGGAATTTTGGGGTAATACAGTGACTCTGCATATGTATTTTCCTCTCTATTTTATGAGGCTTGCTTTTGCTGCCTTTTCTTCATTTATTTGTTCAGTGACTTGGCTAGTTTCTAATGTCTCTGTTAAGCTGTCTGCTTCCTTTGTTATTATCCCAACCAGTCAGGCTCCACCAACTACCAAATTTTTGCTGTTGTCTTTAGCGTGTCCTAGGACAAAATTGTTCAGCAGTCAGATCTAATCAAAGTTACGGGTAGTTTTGAAGACAGTTTTGAGGTTTGTTCTAATCCCAGAAGGACTTTTAGTCAGTGTGTCTTAGCCTGGTTACCTCTGGTGAGGTAGCTGACTTATGTTTTAACTAATCTTTTTTATTTTTAATTCTTTAATTTTATTTTTTTTTTAATTTAATGAGAGAGAGAGATCCAGTTTATTTTTTTTTAATTTGATGAGAGAGAGAGTGGAAAAGAAAGAGAACAAGACACCAGATCCAGGACTCAAACCAGAGTTGGCCTTTTGTAGATTACTCCTAGGCTTGAACTTTCTCACACTCCATTTTAAATAAAGGAATAGCCACACCAAAATTCCTTTTCCCCCATTCTCCTCTTGGGATTTTGAGCATGCATGCACACATACCTAGTATGTCTTTCAAACTACTAGGTCCCGGGCTTGAACTATGCAATTGGCCATGTGGGATCCAGCCACCTTAGTTTTAGTATTGAACAGCGGGTGTGATTTGGCCATTATATGAGGCGAGAACAGTGAATATGTTTGGTGATGTGATATTAAATAGAAATTTTCTTTTGTTTTAACTTTTTTTCTCCCGAAAAATTATTCTACCCACTAGATTAAATTGAAGCAAACCATATATTCTTGGAAGTTTTTAAATATTCCAAGCACTAAAGCAGAAAACAAGATATGGGTAAGTTTAGAGATAATAATCTGGTTTGTTGTCAAAGAAGGAAGGGTCCAGGAACAAAAATCAACATTTTGCAAGGCAATCCCACATGAGAAGGCTCCAGTTCAACTCCACAGACCTTCCTGAGTATGCCAGCCATGTGTGTGCCCAAGCTCCAAGCCGAATGAGGCCAGGGGTGGATTGTGTTGTCTAGACTCTGTTGGGGATTCTCTCTATATATTTCTCATTCATAAACAAAATAAATAAAAACATTTAAAAGTAGAAAGAGAAAAATAAAGAATGTGCATGTCAGTAAACATGGATCCCACAGTAGGTTAATGTCCTGGGTTAAACCAACATAGCAGCGCAGAAGACAATGTAATACAATGACAACTATAAAGATGTTCAAATGAGTGGAGAGTTTCTGCCCTGCACTTTAAGAAAAGGGAAACAATCAGAATGTACTAAACTCAGAAATAAGCATCTTTCACCTGTGTTCTAGGTTTGGGATCCATTTGGCTCTAT
>NW_006159428.1:5018182-5020614 GCF_000334495.1 Tupaia belangeri chinensis
TTTAGACTTGGGTTTCTCAACCTGGTTACCTTCTCAATCACTGACTGATGGAATTATTTTTTGTTGTGAGAGAATATCTGGGAATTACATGATGTTTAGCAGCATCAACTGGCCTCAACCATCAGATACAAGTGGCCCTCCCCAGTGGTAACAATCAAAAATTCTCTAGACTAGCCAAAGGGTGAAGGGCATTGATCAAGACTATCGACCAATCAGAATGATGGCACTAGGTCTCTGTCATACTTTAGCCTCTTACTTCGGTAAGGGTTAACTAGTAGAGCCAGCAGGTGTCACAGTGGTTATGGTGCTAGACTCCCACATGGCAGACTGAGGTTCAAGTTCCAGACCCGGTGGCTTGAAACACACTGGGCACGTCTGTATGCATGCCCAGAATTTAAAGTGCAGAATGGAGGGGAATGGATTGTGATGTGACCATTACCCCTGGGGGATGATTTCTCACTTTCTCTCTCTCCCTGGGTCTCTGTGTCTCTGATGAGCAAACATGCCATATAGCAAAAATCTGTCTTTAAAAAATTAAATAGTATTCCTTTTTGGAAAGCATCTTAAGAGGGTTAATATATTGCAGAAAATTTTTCAACTGACATGGGCTAAAACTAAGTGCTTTTTCCTTCATAGAAAATCCATTAGATTAACTACATTACTCAAAACTATATTTCTAGTTAATTGAGAATTTACTATACCATTATTTGGGTAAGAATTAAAAGTTGTATTTCTTTAAGCAGCCTTTGCATATAATCTTTCTCTTACTTGAAATCTTTTCTGGAATCAGGTGGAGTTTTATCAAATTAATTAACTTTTTTTGAGAGAGAGGTTTTTGCTATAGGGCACGTGCACTTGCCAGAAAGACAGAGAGAGACAGAGAAACAGAAAGCAAGAAATCACCCCCCTAGGGGGATGGCCATGACATAATCCCTTCTCCTCCGTTCTCCTCTCTGGATCTTGGGCCTGTACGTACACACCCGGTGAGCTTAAGTCACCAAGTCTGGGAATCAAACTGCGGTCAACTACATGGGAGTGCAGCAATATAGCCATTACACTTACTGCTGGCCCCCCAAATTAATTAACTAAATAACTAATAAATGTAAGAATTTCATGAAAGTAAAACTTTCTTTTTAACATGGCAAAGTTGAGATTAGCAAATTCTATTTCCTGGCATAGTAAATAACCCATTTTAGATAAATCAGTAAATAGATTTCTAAGATCGCTACATTTTTAGTTAGATTTCTAAGATCAGAGCACAATGCTTATGGTGATTACCAACAAAGAAAAATAATTTAAAATGTCTGGAGAAAAGAGCAGCCATATGCAGAACATAAACTACAAGTAATAAATAAAAAAAAAAAAAAAATAGGTTAGAAAAAGAACCAAGAAGGAAAAAGAAAGGATTTATGAGGAGGGCATGGTGAATGCTGTCAGGTGCTATACAGGACTGAGGAGTGGTCATTGGATTTGCTGATAAAAAAGTCATTCCTGGGAGCCAGCAGTTAGCGTAATGGCTATGTTGCTGGACTCCCACGTAGTCGACCGCGGTTCGTGTCCCGGACCCGGTGGCTTAAAACTCACGCCGGGCGCGTGTGCGTGTGTGCCCAAGATCCCGAGAGGAGAATGGAGGAGAAGGGATTGCGGCGTGACCATCCCCCCTGGGGGGTGATTTCTCGATTTCTGTCTCTATGTCTCTCTCTGTCTGTCTGGCGAGCGCACGCGCCCTACAGTGAAAATCTCTTAAAAAAAAAAAAAAAGTCATTCCTGATCACAAAATCTAGACTCTATAAAAAGAAAATGTTGATTAACTTGATAACATAGATTTTTTTTTGACAACATAGATTTTTAATGGCAAAGGTACCATGAACAAACTCAAAAGACAAACTAAGAAAAGGGAAAATATTGGGTCATCGGAAAAGGCGTAATGCATTTTTGTATAGCAAAACATGTCATGACTCTTCCAACGATCCAATACATGTGCAAAATATATGACTATAAGGGGTTAATTGCTCAATTTATAAAGAGTTCTTTGAAATTATTAAGAAAAAGAAAACCCAATAGAAAAATACATAAGGGGGCCGGCAGGTAGCATGGTGGTTAAGGGTGTTGGACTCTCATATGGCCAACCATGGTTCATGCCCTGGACATCACAGTTTGCTTTCTCAGTTCCTCTCTCTCTCTTCCTTTCACCCTCTCCCTCTCTGGTCAAATAAAAATAAATAAATAAATAAATAAATAAATAAAGTTAAATAAAATAATTCGAAAAGAAAAAGAAAAGAAAAATACATAAAGAACCAGAAGTAACTTTTACCCAAAAAAAAAAGAATAAGAAGAATTTATAAGATCTTTTAAATGCCTGGCAAGTACTTCACCTCACTCAAAATAAATAAATAAATAAATAAACCAACAATGAGATATCTTTTGTCTTC
>NW_006159428.1:5020646-5042873 GCF_000334495.1 Tupaia belangeri chinensis
TTTGTTTTCCACAAGCGGCTCTGTTTTTTTTTTAAGAGAGATTTTACGTGATACCTACCAGAGAGATAGTGAGAAATCACCTCCTCAAGGGCGATGGCCATGCCGCAATCCCTTCTCCTCCATTCTCCTCTAGGAATCTTGGGCACGCACACACACACGCCCGGCATGAGTTTAAGTCACAGGGTCTGGGATTCAAACTGCGGTCTGCTACATGAGAGTACAGTGACATAGCCATTATGCTAACTGCTGGTCCCCCCACAAAGATTTTTTTAAAACTGAGGTCCATAGAGTTTTTTTTTTAATTAAATACTTATTTTATTTAACTTTATTTATTTTAATTTGACCAGAGAGGGACAGAGCTAGAGCAAGAGCAAGAAAGCAAGAAAGAAAGCCACCAGGTCCAGGACTTGAACCGTGTTCGGCCATGTGGGAGTCCAGTGCCCTTAACTATCTGCTGACCTCCCAAAGATTCATTTTAAATAACAGTACAAAGTGGTCATTGTGTGGGAAATTAGCATTTTCTTAAACTGTAGTAATGTAAATTGGTATCACTTCTTCGGAGGAAAATTTAACTTTCAATATCTGATAAAAGTTTAAAATGTTATGTTCCCTAGCAACTCACCTTTTAGGAATTTATTATAAAAAATGTTACCACATGAGCAAAAGGATATATGCACAAGGATGTTCACTGCAGCCTACTACAGCATCACCATAGAAACCATGATGTCCTTCAGTAGGGAGTGTTTACACTGATGTAAAGAAAATAAATGGGATTCCATGAAGTTTTGTGAAAATAATGATAATCTGGGACCAGCAGTTGGTGTAATGGCTGTGTCACTGGACTCTCATGTAGTTGATCATAGTTTGAGTCCTGGACCCAGAGGCTGAAACTCACACTGGGCACGTGTGCGTGCGTGCCCAAGATCCCTAGAGGAGAATGGAGGAGAAGGGATTGTGGCATGGCCATCCCCCCTGGGGGGTGATTTCTCACTTTCTGTCTCTCTCTCTCTCTCTCTCTCTCTGTCTCTCTGGTGAGCGCACGCGCCCTATAGCAAAAACCTCTCAAAAAAAAAAGGAAACAAAATAATGATAATCAGGTAGATCAGTACCTCTAAGACAGGTTAGTAGGTAGAAAAACAAGATGGTAACTTCTGGGAAGAAGGTCAGGGCAAGAATAAGATAGGGAGAGGCATAGAACATTTTTGGCACACTTTTTATACTATTTAGAATTTTTTCACGTACTCATAGTTTTGTTTTAATTTTTTAAAACCTGGAAAAGAAAAAAGTTGGTCAGAACAGTTTCACTAAAGTAGAAGAGACTGCAGCTGGAGTGTGGAGGATCAAGCAGTAATCTAAACTTTAAAACTACAAGGAGGCCAGCAGGTGGTATGGTGCTTAAAGACACTGGACTCCCACATGGCTGACCAGGGTTCAAGTCTTAGACCTGGGGGATTGTTTTCTCACTTTCTCTCTCTCTGTCCCTCTCCCTCTGTCTTTCTTTCGTCAAATTAAAACAAATAATAACAATAAATAAAGTTAAATAAAATAATTCTTTTTTTAAATTTTAATTTGTTATTTTTTTTTTTTTCTACATGAGTTTTGCCAGAGAAAGACAGAGAAAGGGAGAGTGAGAAAGCAAGCTGCCAGGTTCAGGATGGGAACCACAGTTGGCCCTGTGGGAATCCCAGAGCCTTAACCACCAAACCACTCACTAGCACCAATAAAATGATTCTTTAAAAAAAAAAAAAAAAGAAAAGAAAAGAAAAAGAAACATGAGAGAGCCAGAAAATGGCAGTGGGTAAGGCAGGTGGATCCCACCTGGCTGACCATGCTGTTAAATTCTCTATATTTGCAGCGTGTAAAACATGGGGGCACGTGTGCCTGTGTGCCCAAAACCCTGAAAGGAGGGCAAGATGAAGAGACTACAGCAGGATTATTCCCCAAGGAGGGTGCCTTCACACTTTCTCTATGTGTGGGTGCGTCTTTCTCCAGCAAGGGCATGTGCTCTCTGTCAAAATTAAAAGAAAAAAAAAGAAAGAAAGAAAAGAAAAAGAAGAAAGAAAAGAAAAAGAAAAGGAAAGAAAGACCCATCAGGAATGGAGGTGACAGTGGAACATATGGGTTCATCTCCCCTTCCTTTTCTTTAATCCTGAACATGGTCCACCCAACAACTTATTACTGTTTCCGGGTTAGAGGTTAATGCTCAGGGGACATATTCCCAAACGAACATAGGACGACCACAGGGGAAGGTAAAGTAGTGACTCTGCACCTTGCTAGAGCTGACTTTGAACTGGCTGTGGTCGCGTGGCTTCTTCCACCTTCTCACTGAAGTGCCTGCTGACATTTTCTTTTGGAATTTGCTAGAGGATGGATGTGCTTCCCAGAAAGAGAGAAAGGAAGCACCATGCCCCCATAGGGGACAGCCACATTGCAGTCCCCTCTTCTCCTTTCCTCCCTTTAGGATTTTGGGCTCTGCACACACTCCCGCCTGCACATCCCTCAAGCAGCAGAGTCCAAGACACAAACCTCGCAGTCTGCCATGTGGGACCTAGCCTCCCCAGCCCCCGTGCCACCAGCCAGCCTGCCTGCTGAGATTTCCTGTTTACAAAAGAACCTCCTAGGAACATTTGTTATTTGAAATTGCCCTGGAAAGGTTCCAGGTGTTGAGGCACTGAAAAAAGTTTCATATATAGCCTTAACGTTGTGTGGAGAAATGGAAAACTTTGCTTTTAGTGAATACGTAATCAACCATTATTCTCCAAAGAACCATTTTCTTTTTGTGAGCACCAAAGTTCGTTTCAGAGTGTTCATAGATATAACTGTTTTATAAATTAGCCGCCATCAGAAGGACCATTCTACTATTAGAGATGGAAGCATCAATCCAGGAAATAAGAGATCTCACAGGAGTGGGGAAATTTCTTTACCTCTGAGAAATTGTCTGCATTGCCTGTTAGGCTGCAGTCTTAAAGATGAGCCAAGCAACTCCAGACCTATAGTATTATTAAAAGTTTAACTCTCCATAGAAAAGTCAGGCTGATTCAAATTTATGAAGGAAAAAATAAGCTTAAGATGAGTAAAGCACAAGGACTAGCAGATGGCATAATGGTTATGTCACTGCATTCCCACATAGTTAACCATAGTTCGAGTTCCAGACCTGACGGCTTAAAACACACTGGACGTGGGTGCATGTGTGCCCAAAATCCCAAGAGAAGACTGGAGGACAAAGCACTGCATGTGCCCCATCCCCCAGGGGGTTGATTTCTCACTTTCTGTCTCTCTGTCTCTCCAGCATGGGCACACACCCTATAGCAAAAAAAATCTCTCTAAAGAAAAAAAAAAGAAAATGATGAGGTCAACAGGTGGAAGTGGTTAAGGGCGCTAAACTCCCACATGGCCAACCACGGGTCCTGGACTCCCACATGACTGACCAGGGTTCAAGTGCTGGACCTAGCAGCTTGCTTTTTCACTTTTCCTCTTGCTCTCTTTCTCCCTTTCTCTCTCTCTTTCTTGGACCCTCTCTTGTCAAATTAAAATAAATAAATAAAGTTAAGTAAGATAATTCTTAAAAAAAATAAACACACAATATAGAATCATAGAGTTACAGAAAAGATCTGGAGTAATTATCTAGTCTCCATTAAAAACACGTGATAGTGGTTTTTAAATATTTTAAGTTGGGACAGCTTTTAGAATCTGCGGAAAATATAGGGGGTTAAAAATCCAAGTCCAGGATGAGAGACAAAGGGCAGGCCTTCAGAAGAAGATTCCTCATGGCCCCTGAGAACTAGTGATTTCAGGGGAAAAAAAGAAATGAAGATTTTCTGATAATTCAGCTTCCAGCACACAAACCTGAGTGGCAGGAGAGGCAAAAGGCAGGCCTTCAGAAGAAGATTCCTCATAGCTCCTGAGAACTAGTGATTTCAGGGGAAAAAGAGAAATTAAGATTTCCTACTGATAATTCAGCCTACAGCCCACAAACTTGAGTGGTAGGGAGCTCCTCTAGCCTTCTCTCTATGTATGTCTCTGTGTCTCTGTCTCTGTCTGCTTCTGTCTTCTCATTTTTTCATTTTTTTTCCTTTTTAAAATTTTTTAAGGTAAAGTATTCTCTTGCTTTCAGCTTCATCTTGTTAATATTCCCCTCTCCCCCTCTCACCCAGGCAAGAGAGGCAAAAGTCAGGCCTTCAAAAGAAGATTCCTCATGGCTTCTGAGAACTAGTGATTTCAGGCGGAAAAGAGAAATGCAGATTTTAGTGGTTTTTAATTTTTTTACTTTTTTCTGTTTCTTTGTTGTTGTTGTTTCTCTCTCTCTCTGCTTTCTTTTCTTTTTCTTTTATCTTATCTCTCCACTCCTCAATCTCTACTTACTGTGCTTCTAGATGGACCTAAAAAAACTATAGCCAAACATCCAAATACTATTAGGGTTAACATATTCCTCAATATCCAATGAATCTGCTGCACAAAGGAATCACAACGGATATGGCAAAGAGATTCCAGATCACCTCTTTCTGCACACTCCTGAACGTTCAGATTGAACTTCAAGAATTAGGAAGAAACACACCATCCATCAGATGACTAGAAATCACTGCAGGGCCACAAGAAATATGGGAAAGCAAGAACATACTTCTCCTCCTAGGGAAAAGAATAACTCCTCTTTATCCACAGACAGTTCAATGGAAATCATGGAAATGGTATGATAAAGAAGTTAGAATATTCCTAATAGCAGAGCTAACTGAGATGGAAGAGAAGAGAGACAATGAACAGCAGAAGAGAAAGGAGAAAGGAGCTGATGAGTTCCAGGAGGTGAGGAAATTCTTGCAAGATCTAAAAGAGGAATTACACACTTTAAGAAAGAATCAAATGGGCCTGTTAGAGGTGAAGGCTATAATCCAGGAAGTCAAAATCTCCCTTGAAAGTATTAAAAGAAGATTAGATTGTACATAAAATAGAATCTCAAACGTAGAAGAGAAAATTACTGGCCTTGGAAAATCCACCATGAAGACTGAGAAAGCAGCACACAAAAAATGAGACTAATATACAAGAAATACTAGACACCATGAAATGTCCAAACATCCAGATAATTGGTATCCCAGAAGGTGAAGAGTCTCATAAGGGCATTGGTAATCTATTCCATGAAATCCTGCAAGAAAACTTTCCAAACCTAGAGAGGCACTCAAAGATTCAGTCCCAAGAAATACAAAGGACCCCAAATAGAATCAACCCAAGAAAATCTTCTCCAAGACACATTATAGCCAAATTGAGCAAAACCACAAAGGCAAGATACTAAGATTGGCAAGAGAAAAATATCAAGTTACCTACAAAGGATAGCCCATCAGGATAGCAGCAGACTTTTCATCAGAAACAATGTGAGCAAGGAAAGAATGGGAAAATATATTCAAAGCATTAAGGGAAAAGCAATTTCAATGAAGAATACTCTATGCTGTAAGATTATCCTTCATGTGGGAAGAAAAGACAAGAATATTCTCAGATAAACAAAACCTGAAAGAACTTAACAGTATCAGACCAGATCTTCAAGAAGTTCTCAAGGGAGTGCTATATCAGGAAAATTAAATACAGACACACAGAAATAAGAGTTCAAAAACTAAGAAAATAGCTAACTTAATCATAGGGACGAGTCTGGAGTTGAATATTATATTCCAGAATTTAATCGGGAAAATTGACATAAACATGAGACTGAATAGGTGAAACAGAATTTTATGACTTTTTTTTCTTTTTTTGGAGAGGTTTTTGCTATAGGAAACATGTGCTCGCCAGACAGACAGAAACAGACAGAGAGACAGAAAGCAAGAAATCACCCCCCGGGGGGATGGTCATGCCGCAATCCCTTCTCCTCCATTCTCCTCTCAAGATCTTGGGCACGCATGCACATGAGCACGGCGTGAGTTTAAGCCACCGGGTCCAGGACTCAAACCATGGTCAACTACGTGGGAGTCCAGCGATATAGCCAATAGGCTAACTGCTGGTCCCAGAATTTTATGACTTTTGACTAAAACATTGCTGTGCTCGCTTCGGCAACACATATACTAAAATTGGAACTAAAACATTGCTGAATTTCTTCTAGGCTTTGTTGTCCAGTTTCAAGAAGATGTTGATAGGTTCGTGTACCTACCATTTGAACAGAATTTTAACCCGTTTCCCTGGCTTTAAGATATATATATATATGAAACTAGAAATGGATATTTTTTGATGACAACATGAATGATTAAGCCACTATGTAGTATATTTTGGACAGGAAATCACATTTTGCATGCTGTGATGATGCTTAAGGAATAAATGTAAATTGATTCAGTTTTTTTAAAAAAAAGATTCAGAAAAAAATATCCTAAAACTGTTTTTCCTGAAACTAAAAAAAATTTTAAAAGTATTGAAAATACCTATTTGATGACTACAGTAAGATATATACCCCAGCTAGGTGCTACTTTATAGTATGTTAATTCTACTCACTGAGATTTATGCCTAAAGTCAGATTTGTGTTCATAGATATGTATATATCAGCTGTGCTTGCTATTCAAAATACTTAGATTAATTAAGGTCTTTAGTTAATCAATAAAATATGTGTGGGGGGAAAGGCATAGAAAGCAACTATAGATACCAGAGACAGTGTGAGAAAAGGGTGGGAGATGGCAGACTGTGAGAGACAGGGAATCAAGGATGGGAAAAAAAGCAAAATATACAGGAAACAAGAAATGGAAAATGATTTGTTGATGATAACATGTATGTTGATGTGCTTGATTGAGCCAATATATGGTGTATTCTGGATGGAAAAGCTCATTTTGTATGCTGTAATGATGTACAGTGAATGAATGTAAATAAATAAATTTAAATGAAAAAATATCATGCCCTGGGGAGACCAAAAAAAAAAAAAAATCCAAGTCCAAGATAGGAGTTATCTGAATGAAAATATAGATGCTATTTCTAATATATCAATAAACATTATTGATTATATCAAAAGGGAATCATCTGTTAGCTACTTGAATTTTGAGCTTTATTAAGCTCATAAAAATGAAACATTACTGAAGAGATTGATTCGTTACTAACCAATCAAAATTTTTATACACTACATCCATATCTAAATTTATGTGACAGCACTATCCCATTATTTAAGGTAACATTTTTTCATTAAATAAAATGTGATTTACCATCAGAATTCAAAAGACCCAGATTTCTTCAGTCTAATTTTGTATCATACGGAAACATTTAGATTCTACCTAGAGAATTTTACCTCCAAACATTAAATACTCAAATAGGATACCAATTTTAGAAATCCTACCAACAAACACCTCATGAAAAGGAAAACTTCATTTAGTGCATTTCTAAATACCTTCATGTCTTATCTTCCCATGATGTATTTTTCTCACTTTTGATGAATTCAGAGAAGGAAGTTAAGTTACTAGTTCATGTATTCTCTCAAAAATGAGAAATTTTTCCTCCATTTTCTTTATTTTCTGAGACAAAATGTCTTAAATGATTTTACTACAACCCAAAGCAAGAAATGCATTTCATATTTCACCCATCTCATGTATGCAGAAAAATATATACACAATTATTTCAAGATTCATAAACAAAATTTAGTGAAGCAATATTCATTTTTCAAAGGTAAAGATTGATTTTTCTATACTATCTTATTCTATTTCATATTTAAATTTTTTTAATTTAAGAGACCCTCTAAATTTTTTCAGGATATGCTAATGAGTAGAATGCTAAAGTTTAAAATAGTGAGTCTTAGAGACTTTAGTTGGTGCATGTAGTAAGAGGATAAACACCAGAATTAACACTAAAAGTGAAACTACGAAACTAGCATTAGTTATTTAGAGCACTAGAAACTTTAATTGTTGCATTAAAGCACTTAATAAGAGGATAAAGCCACAACACTAGAAACTAAACCAAAAAATGAGCTTTAGTTATTTGAGAATTTCTACTAATTAGGACCTTCTTAGTTTCCCTCTAGCCAGGAATTGTAGCCTCCTCTGAAATCTCACAGACTTATTTCCTACCATGGCCAAATCTATTCCCCAGCTCTGCTGTAAACTATGAACTGAATACAGAGATGGCATTTTATGTGGTAATTAAGATATAGACAAAGAGATGTGAATTTGAAGTTGGAAGATGTAAGTTTGAAGTTTTGCCATTGTAAGCTGAGTGATTTGATGTAGGTCACTCAACATCACAGAGCCTCTGTTTTCTCAGTTATGAATTCAAGATATTAATAGGGAAAAAAGTCAATTTGAATTTCCAGTTTAAGCTCCAGAATGTAAACAGCTCAAAAGTTGTCATTCCCTCCCTTATAATAACAGGAAAGTAGAGCAAACCAAAAATCATTGACTTTTATTGGCTCCTTGAAAGAATTGAAGTCACAGGGAAAATTGTCACCCCATAATCAGGAGAGACAAGCAAACACAGACTCACAGTCAAGAACTGCTGTTGTAGGCCAAAAACCACTGGAGCCACAAATGGTAGGAACACTTACATGGAGGCCGAATGTGGACTACCATGAGCATGCAAAGCTCCTAGGGCTACAGTCTTGAGCAAATTTCCACACTTCCATGGTTTTTACCTCCAGGAACCTGAGCAGATTCTCACAGTCAAGAGTCGAGAAATATCCCCTCATGACTTTGGCAGAAGGTGAGCAATCATAACTATTTTGAAACCTGCCCAGGGTCCCAGAGCATTCTCCTACCAACAGCCTACTTTTCAGTGAAAAGACTTTACTAGAACCTTTACCAGACTTTCCTACCTATTGACGTGGCATTTACCCAACTCTACTTCCCCTGGTCTCCCTGTCTCACATAAAGATGGAAGAAAAAGAGCTAAGAAACATTTGTGAAGGTCACAACCTAGGGACATACCAAATTCTGAGGTTTAATCATGCAATTATAGAATACTTCTTACTCCACACACTTTACCACCACATTAACAAGATCTAAAATAATAACAATGGAATACAGAGCTGCAAAGCTCAGACTCTACTTAAGAAGTTCTTAGGGAAGCTCAAAGGGAGACCAAAACAAGAACACTAGAGTAATTTGAGTCTCTGGCACCTACAGCTACAACAAATTTTAAACACATCTCAACTCCAAGCCAGTATAACATTTAATCTCATATGAAAATTTTTTTATCTCATTTCCTGTTACCTGATACACTGTGTTGGGCTTTCTACAACGAAAAGAAAAATAATTACAAGGCACATAAGGTAAAAGGTAAGAAAAAGCACAGTCTGATGAGGAAACGCATCATCAGAATTAGAGTCAGATATAACACAAATTTTGAGATTATCAGATGGGAAATTTAAATAACCATAATTAATATGTTAAAATCTCTATTGGAAAAAGTAAAAAAAAAAAAAAAAAAGAAAGAAAGAAAGAACATATGGGTAATGAAAAAAGAGAGGTGGAAAGTCTAAAAAAGAATCAATAAGAAATGCTGGAAATCAAAAGAACTCTTAACAGAAATGAAGACTACTTTTGATGGGCTCATTAGTAGACTAGACAGAGCCAAAAAGAATGAGTGAGCTCAGTTCAAAAATATGTCAACAATTACTTTTCAAACTGAAAGATAAAGAGCTAAAAGAGAGAAACAATACCAAAAAAACCTGAATATCCAAGAACTGTGAGACAGTTGTTTGAGATGTAACATATGAGTACCTGGAATACCAAAGGAGAAGAAAAAGAGGACAAAGTAGAAGAAATACCGCGTGAGAACTTTCCAAAAATAATGTTAAACACTAAACCACAGATCTAGGAATCTCCACAAACACCAAACAGGATAAATACCAAAAACCTACAGGGACTAGCAGTTGGCATAATGGCTATGTCACTGGACTCCCATGAAGTCAACCGTGGTTCAAGTCCCAGACCTGGTGGCTTAAACTCATGCCGGGCATGTATGCGTGCATGCCCAAGAGGAGAATGGAAGAGAAGGAGTGGCCATCCCCCCTAGGAGGTGATTTCTTGCTTTCTGTCTCTCTGTCTCTCTCTGTCTTTCTGGTGAGTGCACACACCCTGTAGCAAAATCCACTCAAATAAAAAGAAAGAAAGAAAATAGAAAAACAAAACAAAACAAAAACTCTACACCTATACATATAATTTTAACCTATAAGACCCAACAGTTAGGAGAAAATCTGGGAGGAAGCCAGAAGAAAAGAACACTTGACCTATAGAAAAAAAAAAAACAGAAATAAAAATTACAGTGGACTTCTCATTACAAACCACACAAACAAGAGGGAGTGAAGTGAAATATTTAAAGTGCTAAAATAAAATATCACCTAGGGTGGTGGATGACAGAAGTACACACATTTGATCTAAAATAGATAGTCCTCAAGTGGGGAGGAATAATTTGTTCAGTGTGTTGAATGATCTAAGAGAATATGAACAAAGAAACCAAAGGCCAAGTTATTGGCAAGGGCAGGGAAGGTCTTTAGAGTAAGTGACATTTGGACTAAAGATTACAGAATAAGTGAGAATTGACAAATGTTCTTTTTTTAAAAAAAAAAAAAAGGGGGGGGTTATTATTTCTTTCACAAGAGTGAGAGACAGAGAGAGACAAGCACCCCTGACAGGATCCCATACTACAATTTCTCTCCCAGCCTTCTCAGCCTATGAAGATCATGGGTACTGATACCCAGATGTATAGAAGGACTAAAGAACTAAACCTGCAACCTTCCATAAGGAATTAAATAGCACATGGCCACTGTGCCACTGAGTTGTCCCACACAGGTTGTTCTACTGCCATTCATAACATTGTCTCTAATTTATAAAACCATTCAACAAGTAGCCCAAGGCATTACAGCTTCCTGAGTAGCCATCCAGGAGGCTCGAAGTCCTGAAAATTCTGGGGCTAGTTCACTCTGAAGAAATACAAGCAATCAGAAAACTGCTTTATGGTTTATTATTTTGTGTCTGCTGCAGTTTGTCATTACTTTCACTTTAAATTTCAGATGATAAAATGTCCAGAACATGGTTAAATTCTGTGCCAGTGCTTTACTGTGATATAGACTTCTTCTTTTTCAAAAGGAACAAAATTTTACGCAGAAAAATTCAGCTATCAGAATGACTTAGATTTTTAGGGCTGGCAGGGAGCATCGTGGTTAAGAGTGCTGGACTCCCACATGGTTGACTGTGGTTTGAGTCCCAAACCTGGCAGTTTGCTTTCTTACTTTCCCTTTCTCACTCTCATTTTGTCCCTCTCTGGTCAATTAAAATAAACAAATAAACAAAGTTAAATAAACTAATTCTTTAAAAAACAAAAAAAGACTCAAATTTTTTAAAATCGAAAATCATTTTTTTCTTTAAACATTTTTCCTTTCTCTTAGATTTTTCATATTGCATAGATTTTGTGTCCAAGTATGAAGTGTGTCATACAGTCATTGCCACTGCTGTTTTACTGAAATGTTTCTATCTATGACTAATAATTGGAGAGGGAAAAAAAGGAAAGGATCAGTCAATCATTAAAAAGTAGCAATCTGTAGTTTCCGATCTCATCCTCTCTGCAGTCCTCCCTCCCATTCACCTCTCTCTACTCTACAGGACCCAGCTGCTGCAGCCAAGCACATTCGTTTTCGATGAAACTAGTACAGCTTCAGTTTCTAGTTGTCTTTTTTTATTTTTAGAAAGATTTTTGCTGTAGAGCACACACACTCTCTGGATAAATAGAGAGACAGAAAGCAAGAAATCACCCCCTAGGAGGGATGGCTGGGCCACAATCCCTTCTCTTCCATTCTGCTCTCAGAATTTTTAGGCATGCATGCACATGCACCTGGCATGAGTTTTAAACTGCTGGAACCGGGACTTGAACTGTGGTCAACCATGTGGGAGTCCAGTCATGTAACCATTACACCATCTTTTGGTCCCCAGTTTCAGAATGTCTTGCTCACTACCAGAGTTCCTTGTAAGTCCTTGAAGGGGTGACAATTTCAGGTTCTGCAATATCTAGCTCTGTCCTGGGCCTATTTCCTGTGACTGAAATATTTCATAAGCTGGGGGCTACTAGGTAGCCATATTCCATAGCAGCTTCCATCCTCCTTCCAGAGAGGATGAGTAGGAAGAGGCAGGTTCAGTCCTTCCTCTTTGGTTGTGCTATGAACAAACCTACAGATGAGCACTATACTCATTGACTCTCAACACATCTTAGTAATCTTTTAAAACCCAGCATTAAATGAAAAGCACAATTTAGCTGATAACAACACTACTTTTCATTTTGTATGTTAATGAGGACACCTGCAGGAACTACTATAAGCAATCATTCAGTAGAGGAAGACAAAATTAGCATTCATAGCTTCTAATTAAAATTTGGCCTCCAGATATGGTATTTTTGCTTTTCACAAAAAATAGAAAACTTTCAAATTAGAGAAGGGAATAGTAAAATGCCCAAATAATGAAAAGGAAATTGATACAAAAAAGACAAGATTTATGTTTCACAGTTGCTGTTTATTCATAACCTCTCCAGAGTTTCATGAGCAACAAGAAACCCAAATTCACCAGAAACACAAAATAAACAATAAACGTGAACATATTTTTTTAATTATTTCTTCTTTTAAATATCAATTGTTGAGACCAGCAGATGGGCATAATGGTTATGTCGCTGGACTCCCATGTAGTCACCTACAATTTGAGACCCAGGCATGGCAGCTTAAAACTCATACCAGGTATGTGTGTGTGCCCAAAATCCCAAGGAGAGAATAGAGGAGAAGGAATTGTGGTGTGGTCATTCCTCTGGGAGTGATTTCTCGCTTTCTGTTTCTGGTGAGCACACATGCCCTATAGCAAAAATTTCTCTAAAAATAAATAAATAAACATTAATTACTTATTACTATTGCTCTTGCTGTTGTAATAGTAATACTAGTCCTTGGAACTAAAGAGAGAGTCTAGAGATCACAGAATATTAAATGCATACAATTGAAACTTTCTGTCACTTTGAGTTCTTGCCAGGGTCATGACTAGTAAAAGTTGTTTAAAGCCTTTAAAAATCAAAATATAAAACACTTCCATGTTGAATGAATGATTAAAACCAAAGAGGCACTGTTAGGCCGACTTAGCATATGTTAGGCTGAGTTAGTATAGGCCGATTTAGCATAATCACCCATGCTAGGGCTGTTAGGCCGAGTTCGCATATTCACCGCCATGACAGGGCTTCAAGGATGGAGCCTGGGAATTCATGAGTAAACAGAGGACAGGAATTCGTAAATAAACAGAAGACAGGAACTCGTAAATAAGTAAAGGACGGGTGTGCCAGGCGGCACCAGAACAAGGTTTACCAAACTTTAACTGAGAGTTCTTATCTAAATTCAAGCAGATGATAACAGCTGGACCCTAACTGCACATACCCCATCCCTTGTGTGCTGCATACTATGGAAAGTTACTGACAGTATATCCTCTATTGCCTCCTGAGCTATAAAAGGTCCCTCTATCCTAGATTCAGGGTCCTTGTTGTAACCCACTGCATCGGGCATAAACTCGGACTCCAGCTAGCTGGAAAAATAAATGCCTCTTATGCAGTTACATTGTCGTCTTCTCTGCGTCACCACTAGATTAATCAATCTTTGGACCCTAACATTTGGGGGCTCATCCGGGATCAATCAACTTGGTGACAGCCAGACTAGACACGATACAGAAGGCTTTGCACTTTGCCGCAGAAGGAGGATTGATCACCTCTGTCTGGGATTTGCAGGAGGCCTTAGGGCCTGTTCTTAGACTTGTCTTGTTCTTGAAAGGAGAGTTGGCCTCCTCCATTTGGGACTTGCAGGGGGCCGTAAAGCCTGTTCCCAAGCTTGCCTTGTTCTGGAAGAGAATTCTCTGTGGAGGAACTGGGTTAGCCACCCTGGAAGCTCCACTTGAAGTAGAGGGAGACGTCCCTGATAACTGGAAGATCAACTAGCATCCACATTGGACGTCGTTTGGTCTGACATTTAGTAAGGATCCTATACAAGTGGGTGTGAGTCCAGTGCGAGTGGTAGAATTGATCGGCTGGTGCATGTGGTCATCCCCTATGCATATTTGTTGGTTTGCTGGAGTAACTGTGATTCCGTGTCTTTTTCTGTTGTCGCCTCTATTCCTCTCTTTTCTGTCATGGGCCAAACCCTAGTAACTCCCAAAAAGTTTGATCTTAGATCATTTTTCAGATGTCCAGGAGAAAGCCCACAATTATGGACTTAATGTAAGGAAAAGTAAGTTTGATATCTTTTGTTCTTCAGAATGTCCAACCTTTGATGTGGGCTGGCTGCCACAGGGGACCTTTTCACTAAAAGTCATCAAGTGAGTCTGAAATATTATCAACCAGCCTGGCATTCAGAGCCACAGATTTAGATTTTGAAGCTTATCCACCAATTTATGCTGCAGTGGCACCCCAAACTCAGGCAGAGGCACCCCCCAGCCAGAGACAGAACTTCTTCCAGAGCCTTAACAGTCGCCTCACTCTACCATGGGGCCATCAGCACTTTCCACACTGATGCAGGGGTCTGCAGGAGGCCTTAGATCAAAGAGGGATTGGGAAGATGAAGAGCCCACATCCTTTGGGTGGGCTCCCATGCTCCCTGTCCGAGCCCTAGGGGGCACCGGTCCACAAGGAAAACGCACATATCAGTATTGGCCCTTCTCTAGTAGTGATCTTTACAACTGGAAAATCCTAAATCCTCCTTTCTCTGAAGATACTCGGGGACTCACCAATTTGTTTGAGTCTGTATTGTATACCCACAGCCCTATTTGGGATAACTGCCAGCAGCTTTTCAAAACCTCATTCACCACCAAGGAGCCGGAATGGATCCTCACCGAAGCACAGAAAAATGTACCTGGTGATGACAGTCGCCTGGCCACCTTACCATAACTGATTGATGAGGGGGTTTCCACTCACCAGACTCAACTGGGATTTTGGGAATGCTGAAGGTAGGGAGCATCTCCGAGTCTATTGCGAGACTCTTATGGCAGGTCTCTGAGGGGCTGCTAGGTTCTCCACCAATTTGGCAAAGGTAAAAGCAATAATTCAGGGAAAAAATGAAAGTCTGGCTGCGTTTTTAGAACGTCCCTATAGTGACTTTAGACAATTCACTCCCGTAGACCCCCTAGCCAAAGAGAATCAACCTGCTATTATCATGCCCTTTATAAATCAGGCAGCGCTGGCTACCAAAAAATAACTGTATAAACAAGAGAGTCTTGGGGAGATAACTATTAGAGATCTCATGACAGTAGTACATAGAGTTTTTAACACTCGAGAAACTCCAAAAGAATGAGAGGATAGGCTTAGAAAACAGGAGAAATGTGGGTTTACCTTCGCTTACACCAGTTGCTAAACTTGGGTGAGCTTGAGCTTTGGCAGCTGGGCGCCCTCCTCCCCCCTGCAGGGAGAGAAGGGACAGTCATCCACATCAGGGTGGCCAAGATCCACTGCCAACCAGCACCACAGGATCTGAACTGATGTACACCGCCAGGAAAGTCAATGGACTCCGAGGGATCGCAACGCCCAAGAAGCGCTCAGTGAGTGACCGCAACTTTTCAAAGCAGGGCAGCGCATGAACAAATAAATAAGAGTGAAGGCCACAACTTAACCCTGCTCTCCCTGAAGCCAACTGGTGAAAGGGCACAGGGAGGAACACAACCTGCAAGTGCATGCGCTTTTAGAGAAACTTTCCTTGCCAAGACCCCAGAAGCTATTGACAATAAGCCAGTCAATGGAACAACAAAACAAACCACCACTATGTCTGTAGCTCTCGCCCTGCCTCTCAACCTGCCAATACCAGAGCTTCTACATTGACCTACAAGCCCCAACTACTCCTTCAGAAACCAGGAATAAATGGAGAACAACAAATGCATGCCACCTGACCCTACAGGTTGGAAAAAGGACACAAAAAAAGTCTAATCTTGCCAGAGACACTGGGACTTTCTTATATTACAAATCTCCATTCGGCTATTCATCTTGGTGAGCAAAAATTACTTCAGTTCCTGCAGTCGCCACAATTATGGTTTCCCAACCAAAGAAGACACATTCATCACTTCATAAACTGCTGCCAAGGATGCCAGGCTATGAAACCGAGCTGAGGGGAGGCCACTCCACACAGGTATTTGGTTCTGGGGGAGGGCTTCAGGACGAGGCTGGGAAATGGACTTCACAGAAGTAAAACTGGGAAAATATGGGTATAAATATCTTCTTGTTATGGTTGATCCATTCTCGGGGTGTGTAGAGGCTTTCTCCACAAGATGATAAATGGCCTAAATTGTCACTAAGACCTTGTTAGAGGAAATCATACCCCAGTATGGGGTTCCTGAGACACTCAGCTCAGACAACGGCCCGGTTTTCATTAGTAAGGTCCTACAAGGACTAGCCCAGGCTGTGGGAACTGATCGGAAGTTACATTGCGAATACAACTCACAAAGTTCCGGGCAAGTAGAAAGAATGAATACAACATTAAAGAAGACCTTGATGAAATTAGCCCTTGAGACTGGCGGAGACTGGGTGACCCTCCTACCTTTTGCCACGTTCCGAGTTTGTAACTCCCCTTATGTCCATGGAGTGACCCCGTTTGAAATCATGTATGGGGCACCACCCCCTGTACACATTCGTAACCTTCCAATGTTGACACCTGAAGGAACTGCAGATTACAGAACTAGCCTAAAAGCCAGAAACCAAAATGTGCAAGAAACCAGTTGCCCTTAGTCTGGGCACTTCATGAGACTAAGAATTTTACAGATCCAGAACATGGCATAGTCCGAGGAAACTGGGTCTGGGTAAAAGGGCACAGGGCATGCACTTTGGAACCAAGATGGAAAGGACCTTATATGACTATTTTGGTTACCCCTACTGCTTTAAAGGTGGACGGAATCCGACCCTGGATTCACCATTCACACGTGCATCTGGCCTCACTGCCTGAAGACGTGTGAGCTGAAAAGGAGTGGACCATGCGACACCACCTGCACAATCCCCTGAAACTCCAGATATCCAGATCTTTGGACCAACTTGTGCCACCGCCTCCTCAACAGGGCAATGATAAAACTGCTGGCCCTAATCCTGCTCATTAATTGGAGCGCCGCAACAAATCTACATCAACCCTGCAAACAAACATGGACACTCACAGATGGGGAGACTGGTAATATTCTAAATTACTCTTCTCACACCGGCCCACTAGGGACCTGGTGGTCAGACCTTTATTTTGACCTAAGAGATCTTTTTGAAAAAAAAAAAAACTTGTACTAAAAAGCCATCATACCATATCTTAGCAAAAAGAACACTGACGCTTAGGGACAAGATCAAAGGGTTCTGGGCCTGTCCAGGTAACCAGAGGGCATTTACCGTACTTACAGGGGGGCGGGATGAAAGTTTTTATTGCAAAGACTGGTCTTGCATCACTTCCAATGATGGTTCCCATAAGTGGAACACGGGTCATAACTCTGATCTTGTACAATTCTCTTTCTGAGAATTAGGAAATAGAGTTCCCTCAATTAAAACCTGTTTTACAAATACTGGCAAAAGCCAGTCCTTATTAAATCGCAAAATCTTGGCTTTACTTGGGGATTTCAGTTTTATTCAGGCAGTGCTGTCTGGATGGGACCATATCCGGGTGGACTCCTGACAATTAAACTGTCCATAGAACCCCTGGCACTCCCTGTGGGTCCCAATAAAGTTCTACACATACCCCCCTCGAAGCCAATACTTCAACCAACACAAATAGTGACCAGGTCTTCTCTTTTACAATCCTCTAGTGCACCCTTCCATGTCTCTCTATTTCCTACTACAGGGTCCCCCGACCTCAATACTTAACCCTCTTCTTGCCCTTGTTCAAGCTGCCTTTCTGGCCCTTAATCAGTCTAATCAACCTCCCCATGTTGGCTATGTTATGATGTTCACCTCCCTTTCTATGAGGACGTGGGGTTTAATGCCTCCTATAATCTTTCTGTATCTGACTCTCCTGTCACTTGCCAGTGGACGGATCATAAATTGGGCATAACTATACAGCAAGTAAGCAGCCAAAGACTCTGGGAACAGTCTCTACTCAAAAAAAAAAAAAAATCTGTGTACAACTATTCTCAGTAAGTTCTCTTCTCTTCAGATACAAATAACAAATGGATACTGCCCCCATGGGGTGGTTGGTGAATTTGTTCAAAGACTGAACTTACCCTATGTCTTTCCCTTTTAGTCTTTAATGCAGCTCAAGAATATTGTGTCTTAATTGTAGTACTTCCCCGAATCCTGTACCATCCTGAGGAAGTTATATTCCAACACTGGACTTCATTTGAGCCACTCTGTACTAAGCGAGAGCCTATTACCACTTTGACTATAGTCACTTTGTTCAATTTAGGATTAACGGGGACAGGAATGGGCATAGCCTCCCTTACCACACAAGCGGCAGACCTTCGGTCTTTGCAACTAGCAATTGATGAAGATCTAGAAAGAATAGAAAACGCTATTAGCCACTTAGAAAAGTCTCTGACCTCTCTGTCAGAAGTCATATTGCAAAATAGAAGAGGGCTAGACCTCCTTTTTCTACAACAGGGAGGCCTCTGTGTAGCTTTAGGTGAAGAGTGCTATTTTTATGCTGGCCACTCCAGAGTAGTACATGATTCAATGACTAAAGTCAGGGAAGGACTAGCAAAAAGAAAGGTAGAGCGAGAAGCTAATAAAAGTTGGTTTGAAACTTAGCTTAATAAATCCCCTTGGATGATAACCCTGATCTCCACCCTGTTGGGTCCTCTACTTATTTTACTTCTTCTACTCACCTTCAGCCTGAGTGTCATAAATAGACTAATACAGTTTATAAAAAAATCGCCTGAACATTGTACAGCTTATGGTCTTAAGACAAAGCTATGCCCAACTTTCCAATGACAAATGTACTATTCTGTAAACAGTTAACCTAATGCTCTTCTGCTTCTGGAAATCGCTTGGCAGTACCAATGAGAAGGATTCCTCATTATGTACAACTAGAGGGGGAAATGTTAGGCCGCATGAGCGTATGTTAGACTGAGTTAGTATAGGCCGACTTAGTGTAATTAGCTTATGTTAGGCTTAGTTTAGGCTGATTTAGTGTAAACACCCTTGCCAGGGCTACAGGCCTAGTTAGCTTATGTTAGACCGAGTTAGCATAGGCCGCCTTAGCATAGTCACCACCATGACAGGGTTTCAAAAATGGGGCACAGAAATTTGCTAATTAACAGGATACAGGAATTCACAGCAAACAGGACACAGGAATTCATGGCTTAACAAGGCACAGGAATTCACGAGTTAACAGAGGATAGGTGGGTCTGGCAGCGACAGGATGAACAAACCTGAAGGCGCCAGAAGATTTACCTACCTTAACTGTGAGTTCTTATCTAAATTCAGTTGGGCTATAACAGTTAGTCCCTAACTACATATGTCCCCTCCTTTGTGTGCTGCATTCTATGAAAAGTTACTAATAATATATCCTGTATTGCCTCCTGAGCTATATAAAAGCCCCTCTATCCTAGTTTCGGGGTCCTTATTGCAACCCACTGTGCTGGGCATAAACTTGGACCCCAGCTAGCTGGAAAAATAAATGTCTCTTATTCAGTTGCATTGTCGTTGTCTTCTCTGCATCACCACTAGATAAATCGACCTTTGGACCCTAACAGCACTAGAGCAACACAATTTCACCTAGATCTTATATAGCACACTTGAACCAAAATAAAGCTTTATTTTCCTCCAAAACATGGACAAACATCTACCACAGCTTGCT
Source organism: Tupaia belangeri chinensis (assembly GCF_000334495.1). Taxonomy (NCBI): domain Eukaryota; kingdom Metazoa; phylum Chordata; class Mammalia; order Scandentia; family Tupaiidae; genus Tupaia; species Tupaia belangeri. The sequence goes on from NW_006159428.1 coordinate 5,040,331, forward strand.
TACCACTGAAGGAAGACATCTCCTTCTATTTTTGTGGCCCTGCAGCATTCTCTCCTAATTAGAGCCTCTGTATTGTCTGGCCATCTGCTTCTGGGTTCTGCCCAAGTTGTGGTGAGGGAAAGGGTATTTTATAATCTCATCCATTAGTGAGGAGATAAATTTCACATTAGTCTGATAAGAACAAAATGCTTTTGGCATAGACACTTGGACTCCCCTGGCGCTTCCTATGTAAGAGCTAAACATTCCCTGGCTGCAGAGGTTCCCAGTTTTCCTGTATGACTATCTCACATCCAGGTAGCATGGAGATGCCATATGCAGAGTATTCTCCCTACTTTCCCAACCTTTGTATTTTCCCCATGTCTATCGGCCTTTTCTTCCATTGAGAGACTTTGACTTAACTACAACCAGCTGTGATGAATCCTCTGATAGTACATTGTCTGCAAACATGGCTCTCAGAAGTTCCTCCTATCCTCACACAGTCTTCCTCCTGCCAAAAGCTGATGTCTGTTTGTCCACTGCCTTTTGGCTTCTTCAAACAAGAGGGCAGGGAGGAAGTAACAGTGTGTCACTTTGGGCCTGGATTTTCACAGGTCTCAGTGTATCTGCTTTTGCTCTTTTGGAGCTTGGCTTCCATAGAAAAAAAATCCAGTCTATCCTACTCAATAGAGAGGCCATTAAGATAGACTTTGGGGGAGGCATCGTGTGGAAGGAGAGACCATATGAAGAAAACCAAGGACTCTGCCAGATGCATGAGCCCAGCCAACACTGTGAGGAGAGAGAGACTAAGCAAGCCCAGGTGACTCCAGGCTAATGAGCCATCCTTGCCAGACACATGGCTGAGGCCACCCCAGTCAGCTCCTCCAGCACCACCATGAAGAGCAGGCAAAAACTATCTCCATTAATACATGTCTGAGCTCCTGACATATAGATTTGTGAGTAAAACAATGGTTACATTAGGGGCCAGCAGGTGGCATGGTGTTTAAGATGCTGCACTCTCACATGGCCAACCATGGTTCAAGTCCTGGATCTGGAAGCTTGAAAATCAAGCCAGGTACATAGGCATATGTGCCTGAAATCCCAAGAGGAGAATGAAAGAGAAAGGATTGCAGTGTGGTCATCCCCCACCTGGCTCCAGGAGGTGATTCCTCATTTTCCTTCTCTCTGTCTCTGTCTCTTTTCAGTGAGCACATGTTCCCTATGACAAAAACCTAGAAAAATTTAAAAAGTTACTATAAGCCTTAAATTTGTGTGTGTGTGTGTGGGGGGTGTTAGACAGCAGTATATAACTGACATTATACTGTGATAGATCTTCGTAATAACAGCACCCAAAGGATGAGACAGCTCTGTGTCCATGCCCATTGCAATGTGGTGTTGCTGCATCCCCCATCAGGAGCTAGAGATCTGAGACTTACTTGTTATTTTTTGTTTTTATTTTTTCCAGAGGGTGCATATCCTCTCCAGAGAAAGAGAAAAACAAAAAGAAAAAAAACCAACAACACATGAGGCATGATTATATACCATCTTTTTTCCTTCATTTTTCCATTCCATCAGGATTTGGGGCATGCATACACATGTCCCTGATGTGATCCAAATCGCTGGGGGCTGTGATAGGCAGTTAGCTAGAAATGAGTGGGCAGCCCTAAAAAAAAAACAGCAGGACACCTGCCACATTAATCACAACTTACCAGGACTTACAACCAAACCCTCCATGAAAATGCCTTCTTCCCACCCAGCTCCTGGCTCCAGGAAGGCAAAGCAAGTCCCATTTTTCTTCCTTGGTACCTGAGGAAGACACATAAGGATGATTTTAAATTTCCCTCTTGTCATTCCTCACAAAACAAAAAAGATCTAAAAGGACATTTTGTTCAACATTCTGATTCCCACTGAGTCAATAAACTAATTGGGCAGTTCATCCAAATAAGAATGCTCCTATCATCAAGGCTCACACTGGGCAGGCATAATCAGATAATCAAATCCCTCAGATTCTTCACCTGTGAGGGAGCTACCCAAGCATAAGAGAAAGCCCTTGAATTCTAAGAATATACATACTATGACAGACCTCCCACTGTTAAATATTTATTACCACCTCTAGTAGTAAAAAATAACCCCTAATCAGTCCCAAACATAGTTGCTAACTAGCAACCTGTATGCCCAAAATCTTTTGTGTATACTCCTTTTTTAAAGTCTTCCTTTCCTATTAAATTCTCTTTTCTACCTACTTTTATTGGGGCTGTGGCTTTATTTTGTGCCTTAAGACAGGTCTCTAAGTTTAGAAATCTGGACCCAAAAGAACCAAGAATTTTACACAATGCAGCTCAGCACTCTCCCATCCTATGACAGAGCCAGGATTCTAACTGCAGTCAGCCACATGGGATCCAGCTCTCACGACAAATAGCTTAGCCACAGGGCTATGGGGTCAGTCCAGACCCAAGATTTCCTTAGACCTAAATCATTTGGCAGAGTGTCAAGGGCAAGTCCAGACCAGGCCACAAGGGCTTCTAAGTTTCAGCTCTTACAGTGCTGGGATCTGAAGACCATCCTGC
>NW_006159428.1:5042904-5060113 GCF_000334495.1 Tupaia belangeri chinensis
GAAAGAAATCCAGACTAAATTAGCCCTGATTAAATTAGATGAGATTACACATGGAGGAGAGCCAAGGTACCATAGGTGACAGCCAACCTCATTACCAGAAATGTGAATGAGACCACCTTAAAACTTTTGCTAGCAGATGACTGTGAATAGGAGAATCCAGGTAAACACCACCCAGATTGCCAACCCACATGGTCACAAGAAATAGCTGTTGTTTGTTGCAGTGTTGACACACTGCAAGCAAGCAATAATGGGGGAAAAAATCTACCTGGCTCCTGGTTATTTCTTCTGGTCTAGCTACCTCAGAAGTAACTACAAGACTAAGCACATTTTGCAGGAAGTAGCCTTAACTCTTGGAAATACAGAGCAATATTCAGGCTCACAGTATCTAAAATTGTACTGTTTAATTAGGGCCCTACCACCACCAAGATGAGGCAAGTTCCCCTCTTCATAAAATACAGGCAACAATTGGGACCAGCAGTTGCATAATGGCTATGTCACTGTACTCCTGTGTAGTTGACTGCGGTTCAAGTCCCAGACCCGGTGGCTTAAACTCACGGAAGGAGCGAGTGCGTGCGTACACAAGATCCCAATAGGAGACAGAGGAGAAAGGATTGTGGTGTGGCTTGCCCTTGGGAGGGGGTGATTTCTCAGTTTCTGACTCTCTGTCTCTGTATTTCTAGCAAGCATATGTGCCCAATAGCAAAAATCTCTCTCTCAAAAAAAAAAAAAATACATATATAGACAATAATAGGAAGTACCTCACTGGGTTGGTGAGAACATTTAATGAGATAATCTACATAGAATATACTCAGGAAATGGCAGTTTTATTTTTCAAAGGAATGAGATAGATTTTTAAATAAAGTCTTAAAAATTTTTAAATTAAGTCATATCCTTAAAAAAAATCTTTTAATAAAATAAAACTTAGAAAGAGATGCCCACATTATATAACCCTCCAAACCTTCTTCAAGGAGTTGCCATGCTAGTACTGGATGGATTATAGTGAAATAGCACAGGCATTCTTTTTTTTAATGGGAAAGATCTATAGGAGGAAATACTTCATTTTTTTAAAGAGAGGTTTTTGCTATAGGGCTGTGTGCTCACCAGAAAGACAGAGAGAGAGACAGAAAGCAAGAAATCACCTCCGGGGAGGATAGCCATGCCCCAATCCCTTCTCTTCCATTCTGCTTGCAGGATCTTGGGCACACACGCACACGCACCTGGCATGAGTTTAAGCCACCGGGTCCAAGACTTGAACCGCGGTGGACTACATGGGAGTCCAGCGACAGCCATTATGCCAACTGCTGGTCTTGTATTGGGAATTATGAGTAAGGTAAAGGTAAATAGTCCAATTTCTTAGGTTAGAATGCCCTTAGTTTATATTCATTGCTTAGGGACTCTAAAGTATTGCTTTATATAAATGATAGAGCAGCAAAATTGTCAAGATGGTACATTCAGGTTGCGGTGCCGCCATTTCTCCCATTTCGGACTCTGCGTGTCTTGCAGAGCTTCCAGCAGCACCATGTTTGGACAGAGCATCTGGAGGTTCACGACCTCTGTGGTCCATAGGAGACACTATGAGGAGGGCCCAGGGAAGAATCTGCCATTTTCAGTGGACAGCAAGTGGCGGTTACTTGTTATGATGACTCTGTACTTTGGATCTGCATTTGCTGCACCTTTCTTTATAGTACAACACCAACTACTTAAGAAATAAGAATGTTTTAATTAACCCATTTAATTGATGTGAAGAACATTTTAAGAGGTGCAGTCACAATTTCTGGAAAATGGATCAAACTCTTAAGCTCATAGCATACTAGGTATATTTGTAAATAAACTTATGACCTGAATGCGTAATGCCTCTTTTCTGAAATAAGGATATGATTAATTGAGTATGTCCTTACTTTAGTTTTTGGGTAATATTACCAAATTAATTTCTTCATGAGGAATTATGTGTGATTTATATTGCTTTTATGGTCATAAATCCCAAGAATTTATTTTTGACTTCTGTGTCAGGAACTTGATGGCCATGTACATTATAAAAGAAATGCAAATTTAAAAAAAAAAAAAGACAGTAGATTCAGAGTGAAGCATTCTCTCTAATTAGAACAAATAAAATGAGAATTCTGTAGACCCAGAGCATACCATAATTCCGGAATATTTTAAAATAATCAACACAGAAAATACTAAGAAATGTATTTTCTTTAGTAGTGTTACTTGGTTCAGACTGTTATAATAAGATACCATAGAGTGGGTGGCTTAAATAACAGAAATTTAATTCTCATAGTTCTGGAGACTAGGAAGTTCAAGATCAAGGGACCAGCAGATATAATTCCTGGTGAGGGCCCTCTTCCCACTTTGGAGATAAACAATTTCTTGCTGTCTCCTCACATACCACAAAGAGAGAGAGAGACTTTCTTATGTCTCTTCTTATAAGTCCACTAATCCCATGACGAAGGCTCCACCCTGGAAACCTAATTACCTCCCAAAGGTCCCAACTCCAACTATGACAAGAGGGATTAGGGTTTCAATGGTGAGGGGAACACATTCAGTTCAGAGCATTGACACCATTGGTACTGTCATTCAAAGGTTGCTATGGCAACCTTTTTTTAAAAAAATGGCCACTACATTTCTTGTCCAATATGCTTTTGGAGAATCCTATCATTCCCATCCAAAATAAGCAGAAGTTATGGGAGATACATGTCATCTTCCCCATTGATCCTAGGTAAGCTTTTTTTATTTTTTTGGAAAGATTTTTTTGCTATAGGGCACGTGTGCTCACCAGAAAGACAGAAAGAGACATAGAGACAGGAAGCGAGAAATCACCCCCCAGGGGGGATGGCCACACCACAATCCCTTCTCCTCCTTTCTCCTCTCAGGATCTTGGGCACGCATGCACACGCGCCTGGCGTGAGTTTAAGCCACCAGGTCCGGGACTCGAACTGCGGTCAACTACGTGGGAGTCCAGCAACATAGCCATTGTGCTAACTGCTGGTCCTTTTTTTTTTTTCTTGAGAGGCTTTTGCAATAGGATGTGTGCACTCTCCAGAAAGACAGAAAGACAGAGAGACGGAAAGCGAGAAATCATCCCCAAGGGGCAATGGCCACATCGCAATCTTTTATCCTCCATTCTTCTCTCAGGATCTTGGACACACATGCAAACATACCTGGCGTGAGTTTAAGCCACCGGGTCCGTGACTTGAACCACAGTTGACTACATGGGAGTCCAGTGACATAGTCATTATGCTAACTGCTGGTCCCCTGGGTAGGCTTTTGTGGCTGCACCAAATCAAAGAGCAGTGGTTTTCACCCAGGTGTATTTTGCCCCCTAGAGAATATTTGGTGATGTCTGGAGACGTTTTTGATTGTCACAGCTGGTGGGAAGAATGCTACTGAATGGCATTAAGAATGGCATTAAAGAATGCCAAACATTCTTTAATGCACCATCTGAATTGAGAAACCCTGTAAGAGAGGGTAATGGAAGTGATACTCTGTGACTCCCTGGCGAGGTCATAAAAGACAAAGCAGCTCCTGCCTAGGGTGGGTTCTCCAGGGCTTACTCACCTCTGTTCTTTTTTTTAACAGTTCTTTTTTTTTTTTTTTTTGTTAGAGGGTGTGTGTGCTCATCTGAGAGACAGAGAGAAACAGAGAGACAGGAAATCACTGCCCAGGGAGATAGCCATGCTGCAATCCCTTCTCCTCCATTCTCTTGTCTGGATTTGGGGCATGCATGGAGCACCCAGCGTGAGCTTCAAACTGCCAGGTCTGGAACTCCAACTGTGGTCAGCCATGTGGGAGTCCAGGGAGGTAACCGTTACACTATCAGTTGGTCCCTGGGCTTGCTCACTTTTGATATCCAGCCAAATGCAAGGAAAATCCCAGGCTACCTGGAAAGACTCACATCGAGATGAGCCAAAGCCTTGGGTCCTGGACCTCACTGAGGAATTCAGTATCCTATAAACTCTTTCTAAAAAGTCCTATTTGAACTCTACTTTGCTCACCTTCTCAAGGTTTCTGGACAAACTGCAGGTGTGTGATCACCTATAGATGGCACAATCTCCTGGCCCCTGATCCAAGGTCCTGCCTGGTGGTCCAGGGCTTCCTGTGGCTTGTGTTGGGCCTTGCAGCTGCCCTTCAGTGGTTTAATTATAAAATATTTCTTATCCTTTTAAATGAACTCTTACTAGTTCATATAAACAGCATTTGTGGTTCCCAATAAAAAAAAAGCATTTATTAATGTAAAAGCATTTTAATATAATACATAAATTTAGGGATTTTGGCTAAACTATCATTGCTATTTACATATTATTGGTAAAGACCTGTATAGATATTTGCCAATTTTTTACTTAACTTATTAATTAATTAATTAATTAATTAATTTTAATCTGACCAGAGAGGGACAGAGTGAGAGAGAACAAGAAAGAGAAAGTGAGAATGCAAGATGGCAGGTCTGGGATTCAAACCACGGTCGGCCATGTGGGAGTCCAGTGTCCTTAACCTCCTGCTGACCCCATCTTATTGGATCTTGAATACTCGGATTCTTTTCCACACATGCCCAACCTGTAAAATAACTTGAAACTGCCTGTGATAGCAATCTTTGAGGTGGCAAAGCTGGCTTAGACCTGGATCCTTATTTCATTTGTGGTTTTGATATTTATTTGTGGTTTTAACTTAAATCTGTTGAGTCTCCTACACTAACTCCAGGTGGTTAGCATCAGAATTGCACTGGAATACACAACTGGGTTTTTAACCAGAAAGCCCTCAGCAGTATTCCCCCTTGCCTTGTTTCCTTATTAAATTACAGGTTTGTCACTACAGCTTCTTGTGGCTGGAGTGCCTCAACCATTCAAAGAAGCCTCAGTGGACAGGACCCAAGACCAACCCCCATGGACTCTCCTGAGTCCTGCTGCACCTGGTCCAGGCGAATCATTCACACTTCCTTTGCCCCAACGAACCAACACTGCCACACTTTTTAGCCACCCCCACTTTCCCTCTACCTTTCCTGAGCAACAAAAAACCCCAATCTACTTGTCTTATGACTGCTGCATAACAAATTAGGGCCTCTGTGTAAGAAATTGGACCAGGTCACTGTGGAAGCTTCATTAGACCTGACGTGAAGGTAATGGAAACTCCCTCCCAACTCCGCCCCTGGGAAGAGGTTCAGGTTCACAATATAACAGCTCTGTGCAAAGAAACTTTTCCACAAAATCTCCCCGTGTTCACTTTCTGGACCCTTTTATAACCTTGAAGTATATGAAGTAATTTGAATAGAGTTATTTTCTCCAAATATCTGAAAAACCTATGGTGATGTGGTCCCTCACTTTGGAGTTTCATATTTAATATTTTGGTATGGCACATCATTTCAAATGTTCACATCTGTTATATATTAAATTGAGGATTGCAACAAAGCTGAAAAACTAGAAGATAAAAATGTAAATACAAAATTATAGAATTCCTTGCTAACTAAAAAAGTGAATTGTCAATTAAAACAATATAACCCCGAATTAGTGATATTAAACATTAAACTAACAAAAGAGGCTTATAAGAGGTTATTTCTGCTATTGTATTCCCAACAGAAATATCTGAAACTGGGTGATTTACAAAAATAGACGTTTGTTCAGGTCACAATTTGGAGGCCCAGGGTCCAGAGGCCAGTCTCAGCTATGGCATTCAGGAGTCAGCATCTTGAGCAGAGCAGCTGCCCATAAGTTTCTGCTTATTCTGATTTCCTTTCCTCTTTGTGCTCAGTCATAACAACCCCACTCTAATAATCTTCTCACACCCAAAGGCCCTGTTACTGGAGGGAGTGTGTTGTGCTGAATAAAAGGATTAAGGGTGGACATGTGGCATGGTGGTTAAGGTGCTGGGCTCCCACATGGCTGACCACAGTTAGAGTCCCAGACCTGGCAACTTGCTTTCTCACTATCCCTCTTTCTCTCTATCTCTCTCTGGTCAAACTAAAAATAAGCTATCCCAAATAATAGAACCATAGCCACAATAAAGTGAAAAGCAAGCTTTGATAATATACTTGAGAGAAGACTAAGTGACACATTACCTAGCAGTGACTGCCCCAGGAAAAGTCATGGGTTTCCCTCATGCAGAACTGAGATTTTCATATTCATGAAGGAGGTAGGTCTTCAGTCATGGTGATCTTCCCTCATGCCTGCTGTTTTGCAAGGCTCTTTCCTCTTCTGAAGGAAGGGTCAAACAGAGAAGCAGGGAGTTGGAAAAAGATTTGAGGCATTGATGTCATGTTGTTTATTGCTGAGTTCAGGTGAGCTCACAGAGCCCTAGTAGTACTCATAGGTGCTTCTTCCATCTTGGAGCCTATGACATATGTGAAGTGTGCTTGTAGAGTAACATCCTCCCTCTTGGAGCTCACAGCATGAAGTTGAGACTAGCCAACGCTGAGACAAGCCAAGGCCATCAGTGGGTCACCAGGTTGAACCAAGACCAAGCTGAGCAGGGCTAGCCAACTAAACAGAGCAGAACTGACCAAGTACTCTTTTCTCTCAAAAGGGCTGCAGAAAATAGTGGCTCAGTGCCAAAACCGAACTGTTGTATGCACACACACACACACACACATACATGTTACATTCAATGGTTAAAACAGCAAGATAATAATTACATAGCAAGAAAACAAGCACAGCACAACTAATGACATAAGTTGTTTACCCTGTGACCTTCAAGCATGATAAGATAGGAGGCGAGGGAGTCAGACTAAACTGTTCTGACTCCATTTTCAATACACCTCCGTAGTCTTTGTCCAGCATGGGGAGGTCATTTGCATGACCTTTAGGTACTGAAGGCATTTGTATAGAGGTGATTTTGCCCATCTCAATCTGCACTCCAGAGAATGATGATATCTCTTTCAAGTGGCCCTTAGATTGTTGTTGGAGGGCATGTGTTACTACAAGAAGGAGAATATCACTACTCCCAGATGTTCCAATTACAAATCCAGATGTTTGATGACCATTGTGCCAGGAGTCCTCCCCTGGGACTTCCTGCTCATGCCTAGCTACCTACTCTAATGGTCCCAGCATAGAACACCACGAAGGGATTAACTTTTCACTTAACACCTTTACAACACAAAGAAGTCCAAACACATGAACTCCGGAAGGACATCCAAATTATAGCAGTAGTTTTTCTGGGAACCATCACGTTCATTTGTTTACAAAGTTTAACAATATATATTCTTTGTGGTCATGTCAAAGTGATCTTGGTTTTGACAAGTCCCTACAAAGGTTATGGAAGGCAAAGTAGAAAACGGGTCTTGAAGTTCACAGCAGAACCGAGAGGTTTCCAAAAGCGACATGTTACCCAACTAGGAATATAAATTATGCCACTAATACTGTCCTGTGCTATGGATATTCCTCTTCTTAAAGAATTATTTTTATTTATTTACCAATTTATTTGGTTAGTTATTTTTTAATTTGAACAGGGAAGGATAGAGTGAAAGAGAAAAAGAGAGAAAGTGAGAAAGCAAGCCTTTAGGTCCCGGACTCGAACCATGGTTGGCTATGTGGGAGTCCAGTGCCTTTAACCACCATGCCACCTTCCAGCTCCCCAAAAAACAGTTTTTAATTTTAACAAGTTAAAGTGAGTCTGGCTAAGCAGATCCTGGTTACAGTAGTGGGGTAGTGGGGAAACAATCCTGATGCAGAGTGAGTGCTCTAAAGTTTCCTCTATTTCTGTGACCTAAAGATACAGGTTGGAGATGGGAGTCCAGTAGGAGCCACTGAATTCAGAGGTCCTCTCTTTAGAATATGGCAGTCTGGCATGCTGATTATTTCACACTGAAGACTCTTGGAGATCAGCAGATACTGAACGAGGTTTTGCTCAATTTTCCCCCTAAGTCTGGCCCCACCAAAGAGAATTCACTTGCTCTCCATTTCCTTTCTGAATCTTTCTTAACCATTCCAAGAAAGGAAAGCAGAGGGATGTCACCTTACCTGGATGTTAATGTCTGCCTCTCAGGCTCATTCAGATCCTAAAGAGGATTGTTCACAAATTAATGTTTTTTTCAGAGAGAGAGAGATTTTTGCTAAAGGGAGCATGCACTCACGTGAGAGAGAAACATAAAGAAAGAGAGAAATCACCCCCCGAGGTGAATGGCCATGCCAGAATCCCTTCTCTTCCATTCTCCTCTCGGGACTTTAGGCATGCGTGCACACCCACCTGGCATGAGTTTCAAGCCTTTGGGTCTGGGACTCAGTCTGTGGTCAACTACGTGTGAATCCAGTGACGTAATTATTATGTCAACGGCTGATCCCACAAATTAACTTCCATTCAGTCCTCCTACTAATCACTTATTGTCCCTTAAAAAGAATGGCCTACATTTGTATCTCAGCCCTTTCTTGAGGAGAAGGAAGTGTCGTCACATAAACTCATTGAGAATCTGGATAAATAGACACCTGAGACCTCCCACTGCATGTTAAACCTGTATGTCTTGCCCTTATGAGCCCGTTGCAAAACAAAAGCAGTCCAGAGCGGTCTGTGGAACTACAAGGTTCATTGAAGGCCTTCGTAAAGTGTGAGCCTGAGACATTAGTTAGGCTCACACCCATCAGGCTTATTGCCCCAGAGGGCATGTTTTAGTTTACAGCAAAGAATCTGCTAGGATGCAAAACTGATAGATTTTACAATGTGATGCCCACATTTCCTTCTTCCCAGTGTTCTTGAGTTTGTGATGTAAAGAATAAGGTACAGCCAATCAGCTCCCTGCATTTTAAATGAACTAACGTAAATTTTATTTGTAAAGTTTTTTGTCACAGGGCATGTACACTTGCCAGAGAGAGACAGGGAGAGGGAATGTGAGAAATGCCCCAGGGGAAAAGGGGATGGACACACTACAATCTCTTGTCCTTCATTTTCCTCCTGGGATTTTGGATAGGCACACTGAGGACAAATGTCTGACTACTTTTCCCTATTTTCCAAAATCCTTACCAGGTAGCCAGGAGGGAGTCATACCCATAAACATCAACAGACCATTTTGACCCATTGGTAACAGGATTCTTCCTATATCCTGTCCCTGGCATAGTATCTTTGTGATGCATATTAAGCCTCCTTATCTCTGTTAAAGTACATTCCTATTTGATTTCAGTAACCTATCTTCTCTAATTACCAACCTAAAAGCTGTAAAACCCACCTATAACCTACAAGCCCCTGCTTTCACATGTCCCACCTTTTGGGGCCAGACCAAAGGAAAAACTCTTTGCTAAATTCCGAAGTCTGTCTCTCACGCTCAAAAATCAAATAAAAGGAACCTCTGTAACTGATCACCCCAAGAAAGGCATGCTTTGCCTCCTCTCTGGACCTAGGTCACTCATATTCTGCTTAGAAATGAACCACATTAATTACTACTTTTGCAGATTTGGTTATTTCCATCGACAACACACATGTGCCTGGTGTGATTTTCAAATGACTGGGTCCAGAACTTGAGCAGTGGTTGTCCATGGGTGAGTCCAGCACCTTAACCACCATATCACCTGCTGGCCCCCAGAGTAAACTCTTAACAAAAACTTGTAACCTCACGTAGTTTTCTCTTTCTCTGTTATATAAACTAGTTTTCTCAGTCACTATTTCAATGAGCATATATCTAGGTGTTCTGGGGGAGCCCCAAATCTGAGAGGGATTGCCCATAATGTTCACCTATCACAAAGCACACACCCAGAGGTCCAGCAGGGGAAGACATGAGTTTATTACTTATATAGCAGGGCAGAATACTCCATTGACAGCCAAGCAGAGAGTAGTCCATGCTGTCATTGACCACAGCTTAGTTTTATATGTTAATTAGGTTTCAATAGAAATTAGCTTATCAATTAACGGAATCAGTAGAGTGTGTTTAGGGTTTAGTGCCCATCCTGTGATATTCATGTGGGATGGTTGCCTATACCGTGGGCATGGGCCAATTCAATGAGATAAAGGTCACGGTCATAAGATGTTTATGAGCCCCAGCCATGGCCTGCAGCTGAGTCTCAAGGAAGACAGGTGTCCTGTGAAGAGGAAAGGGGGAGTTTCCGAAGGGGAGTGAGAGGGAGAGGGAGAGTTGATGGCATTCACAAAGCATGACTTAAATAGAGATTCAATTCACTAGCTGCCCAAGTAGATACAGCCAGTCTGTGCTCTAGCCCATGGAAGGAAGACAGGATTCATGTTTGTCTTTTAGGTTGCTTTAATCATACAGGGTAAAAGGCGACTTACAAGTCTCAATAGGACGTTCGACACGGAGCTTCCTATGCTGGCACGGTGACAGGGAATGGAGTCAACAAGGGTGCAGGGGAGGCTGAGTGCCAAGTATGCTAGGCATCTATGAGGCACAAACGGTGAGCCAGAGAGGAGCTCCACGGAGATCTTAGAGAACGATGGTGGTGGCTGCCATGAGATGACCAGGGGCGAACCAAAAGGAAAAGACCACCCAGTGAAACTAGAGTATGGAGGTCGGGACTGGTGGCCGACAGGGGAGCATCGAAATAGAGTAGCTGATGGCTGTCTGGGAGGGCAAGAGTCGGTGTGCAAACCGGCAGAGCCTCCGGCAGCAAGTGAGGTCTCAGATGCAGTGAGATGGGATCTGGCCCAAGCAGAGAACAGAGCCGATGAGCTAGGCTCAGGCTGCTCTTTTTATGTCTGATTTTGACAGGCTCATGGTGACGTGACAAAACATGAAAATGTAGCGTAATGGCTATGTCGCTGGACTCCCACGTAGTCAACCGCAGTTCACGCGTAGTGGACCCGGTGGATTAAACTCATGCCGGGCGTGTGTGCGTGTGTGCCCAAGATCCCGAGAGGAGAATGGAGGAGAAGGGATTGCGGCATGGCCATCCCCCCTGGGGGGTGATTTCTCACTTTCTATCTCTCTGTCTCTCTCTGTCTGGCAAGCGCACGCGCCCTATAGCAAAAATCTCTCAAAAAAAAAACAGAAAATGTTTTTGTAACATTTTACGTGTAAGTCTATGGCACTTTGGTCAAAACAAATTAGGATTTGTTTATATATTTTGGCCAGTGATTAGGTAAGCTGAAACATAGGCCCTGCTTACGTCCTTCATACTATCGATCAGCATATGGCTAGTTTGCTATTAGCAATAAGCACTAGGGTGTCAGTTTAACATTGAACTTCTGGGAACATAACTTACACCAGTCTGAATGAACTACAAAATGGAGTGAGGAATGCTCTTGGCAAGCAGTGTTACACTCAAACATTTTCTTCATAGCAAACCAGTAATTTAGCCATTAAACAATATATCAACTATAACAATTCTTCACAGCAAGTAAAACAACATATTAGGTATGCCAACAGGACAATGAGGATGCCAGGGAGAGAGCTCAATGTGTATGGTGCCTACTCTCCCTGGGAAACTAGAATTTTGCTCATTCTGGTAAAATCTCCTAAGCCATGGCTCAGATAAACCACTTGTAGTTCACTTATGAAGCCTCATCCTTCTTTGGAGGTGAACACTACCTATTTGTCAGTAACTTTCAGTGAGCTTCAGAGGGCACATTACTCCATCCCTATGCCTCCCTGATGTCTTCCACCTTCCATGGGTTTCCTCTGATCAGGGAGCGCCATACTCCCTGACTCTCAGGGGTTTAGCTCTAGCAGGTACCACACTGGCACTCTGTCAGGAACAGATAAAAAAGACTTAGGTTTTGAACTCAGAAGAGATTCCTAAGGCCTGGAGCATGAACACAGTGAGCCACGTTCACGAATGGCATTGGTATCTGTGCAGCCTCTGGGGTTTCTGGCCCTCACTTTACTTCATGTTTAGCTCTTTTGCATATTATTCTTACAGGTGAGCCTGCAAGAAAGAATTCATAGATTAGAGGGAAAAAGATTGGAAAAACCTTAGATAGGGGAATTATTGGGTTGTCAGGAAAGTCATGAGCTGAGAGTGGTCCATGCTGTCATGGACCCAGGCTCAGGTTTTATATGTTAAGAATAAAGCATTCGGGAACCAGCAGTTAGTGTAATGGCTATGTCACTGGACTCCCACGTAGTTGACCACGGTATGCGTCCTGGACCCAGTGGCTTAAAACTCACACCGGGCACGTGTGCGTGCATGCCCAAGATCCCGAGAGGAGAATGGAGGAGAAGGGATTGCAGTGTGACCATCTCCCCTGGGGGGTGATTTCTCGCTTTCTGTCTCTATGTCTCTGTCTGTCTGTCTGACAAGCGCACATGCCCTATAGCGAAAATCTCTCAAAAAAAAAAAGAATAAAGCATTCATAAATCCATTTGCATAGAAAAACAAACAATACCTCAGGACTTTTCTGGCAACCCAATGTATCCCATAGTCAAGTGTTTGAGCAAATATTTCCTTGCATGCTGACCTCTGCTGACAGAATAAATATACCATGAGGGTTAATAAAATATACCGATTTAGGCTGTTGAATCAAATAATTGGTTAATATGGAAAGACAATCCTAACCAAATATCTTATTTAGAATTAAGGCCCTTTTGTAGTCTAGATATATATTTTTTTACTTTAAAAAAAGATTGTGTGAAATAGCGTAAACATAAAAAGTATAGAGAATAATAAACACATGCCTACCAGCTGAACTACCAAATCTTAACATTTTCCACAACTACCTCAGATTTTTTTTGAAGTAAGATAGTTGCATACATATGTCCTGAGTGTTCCCTTCCTGAAAACAGCCCCCTTTCTTCTTCTCAAGAGGCACTGCGGGGTGATCATCCTTCCCATGAGTGATTTCGTAGTGCTCCTTCGTATGTGTCTATTCATACAGAAAATAAGGTATTTTTACAAGCTTTAAATGGATAAAGAAAAGGGTGAAAATACATACATATACATATATATCATTAGAAAATGTATACTTTTTTGCCGATTGAATTGTCCCATTCTTGAGATTATATCCCCCTTCCTGAGGGAAAAAATAAAACTCTTAGATTTAATCCGATGTGGAAAATATAACCTTTCATAATAGTGGTAATTAAGATAAAGTTGCCCAAGGGATTTCATACATTCCGCGCGTGTGCCCCCCCCCCTGGCAAAAAAAAAAAAAAAAAAAAAAAAAAAGCCAAGATAGGACCAGCAAATGGCATGAAGTTTCAAGTTTCAGGTGCTGAATCCCACATGGCTGACTGAACAGTTAGGGTCGCAGACTCGGTGGCTTAAAAACCACACCAGGTACTTGTGCACATATGCCCAAAATCTCTAGAGGAGACTAGAGGAGAAGGAATTGCAGTGCAGCCATCCACCCCATGGGGCGGTTTCTCACTTTATCTCTCTCTCTCTCTCTCTGTTTTTCTCAGTCTCTGGTGAGCACACACACTCTATATAGAACTAAAAGAATAGGAAAAATGAAGGGGCCAAGATGAAGGAGAAGACCAGTAGTAGCTGACATTGAGCTCTGATAATATGCCACATATTGTTCTCAGTGCTTTATTAGCTTCGGGTCATTTGACTCTGCAATAACTTCCATGGTGACCGTCATTTTACACAGAGCGAAACCAAGGCACAAAGAGGTTACCATGTTTGCCTTAGGTCCCACAGCTAATGAGAGGCAGAGCCAGTCGGCAAAGGCAGTCTGACTGCCCGCAGTGAACCTGATGTCCAGCAGAGGCCCTGGCAAGAATTCTAAGCACCGCAGTCTAACACAGTCATCTGCTGATGCTGCCGTACTTGACGCCGCCAAGATCCCTCCTCCAGGCCCTAAAGGGTGCTGACTGTGGCCCCCTTCTTTTCTTTTTTCAGAGATTTAACTGATAAGTACTTGAGCATTCTCATCCATATAAAACTACTTGGTCAGAGCCAGTAGGTGGCATGGTGGTTAAAGCAGCTAGATCCCACCTGGCTGACTGCAGTTCAAGTACTGAACCCAGTGGCTTCAGAAACACACTGGGCATATGTGCATGTGTGCCCAAAATCCTGAGAAGAGACTGGAGGGGAAGGGATTATGGTGGTCCCCCTTAGGAAACAATTTCTCACTGTCCCTCTTTTTCTGTCTGTCTGTCTCTCTCTCCTTTAAGCAATTACGTGCACCCTATAGCAAATTACAAAAAAAAAAAAATCAAACAAAAAAACAAAAAAAAAACATCTGTTCCCTTGCCCTGAGAAAACTATGATTTATGACAACCAGGACCTGAGATAAGTAAAAAATAGTAAGTTCTCCGGATCAGTTAACTTACTCTTAAACAAGACAAAAGAGCCATCATCTGAAACAACCTTGTCGTGATGAAGAATAATTTAATATGACATATTTTGTTCTTTTAAGAATTATTTTATTTAACTTTATTATTATTAATGTGACATCTTAAGTCATTAAGTGGGAGGATCTGATAGCTAGCCCTGCTTCATTCACCCACAAACTTATTTGCAAAAGTTGATATGCATGGGAGCTTATGACTTTAAGCATTTATTAACTTATAACAATTGTATCTATTTGTAGGGGAACAATGTGATTTTTCTGTACATAAGTAAAATGTGTAATCATTAATTCAGGGTAATTAATATATCCATCATCTCAAACATTTGTTATTATTTTGTCTGGGAGATATTCAAAATCCTCTTTAGGTACTCTGAGATACCCAGTAAGTTATGTTAAGCACATTCGTGTTGTATTTTTTTCTTTTAAGTTTTTTTTATTTTTAAGTATTATTTATTTAAGTTTATTTTATTTTTCATTTGACCAGAGAAAGATAGAACAAGAGAATGAGAGAGAGAGAGAGAGAGATTGTGAGAAAGCAACCCTCCAGGTCCAGGATTTGAACCACAGTCGGTCATGTGGGAGCCCAGTACCTTAACTACTATGCCACTTGCTGGCTCCTCCCTGCTGTATTTTACAACACTGGAGGTTGTTCCTCTTACCTATGTGTAATTTTTGTTTCCCTTCATTGGCATGGTTTTAGTTCTTTAGCAGAGAGAAAGAGGAGGTAGATCTCCAAGATTAAGAAAGACAAGGAACATGATCCCTGGTTGATGTTTGCTTTCTGGGAACGCTTCAGAAAGAGAAAAGGAATTAATGTGGATTCAAAATGCCTGGTTTCTGGGACCAGCAGTTAGCGTAATGGCTATGTCGCTGGACTCCCATGTAGTTGACTGTGGTTCGAGTCCTGGACCTGGCTGCTTAAACTCACGCCGGGCGCATGTGCGTGCGTGCCCAAGATCCCGAGAGGAGAATGGAGAAGGGATTGAGGCATTGCCATCCACCCTGGGGGGTGATTTCTTGCTCTCTGTCTCTCTGCTCTCTCTGCCTTTCTGGTGAGTGCACGCGCCCTAAAGCAAAAACTTCTCCAACAAAAAAGAAAAAAAAATGCCTGGTTTCAAGTCCCAGGTGACTACATTACTAACAGCTAACTGACTCTCCAGCCTCAGGTGATTTAATAACTCTCCCTGTGCTGTAGGCTCATCCTCTATGAAACCACAAGATAATAATTGGGTCTGCCTGATGAACTTGCTATGACGATTAAGTGAGTTGATACACATATTGCACTTAGGAAACTTGCTGGCATCTATTATACATGTAATAAGTGTTAGGTGTATACTGTGGTCTGAGTGTTGGTGTTTTCTATCCCCCCAAATTCACGTGTTGGAACCTAATACCCAATGTGACAGTATTAAGATGTGGGAGCTTAAGGGAAGGGATTAAGACATGAGGTGCTCTCACGAGGAGGAGTAGTGTCTTTCTAAAAAGAGACCAAAGGGAGCTGCCTTGCCCCTTCCACCATGTGATGACTCAGTAAGAAAGTACCAACTCTGAAGTGGAGAACAGGCCATCACGTGACACCTGATCTGCTGACACCTTCCTGGATCCTGGATGTCTTGGCCTCCAGAACTGTGCACAATACATTTTGTTCTTCATAAATGCTCTTGTCAGTAGTATTTTGTTACAGCAATCTAAATAAACTAAACCAATGTGGCTGGACTTGGCCTCACCCACTATAAAGCAAGGACCAGAGATAGAAACCTGAGGGTCTGGGGCCAGCTAATGGCCTGCTGGTTAAGGTAGCTGGATCCCACGTGGCCAACCTTGTAGTTGGAATCCTGGATCTGGTGGCTCGAGATAATGCCCTATATGTGTGTGTGCATCCCCAAAATCTCAAAAGAAGGAAGAGATGGAGAAGGGATTGAGACATGACAATTCCCCATAGGGGGTGCTTTCTTGTTCTCCTTGGTCTCTGCCTTTCTCCAGTGAGTACGTACACCCTCTGGCAAGTTTTAAAAAGATAGAAAAAACTAAAGGGTCTTATTTTTTGTGGGTAAATATAGCATATCTTAGAGTATTACTTAGTTCTTAGGAGCTAAAGTTTCAAATTTTATAAAGGATTTCACAGTGAGAATGCTTCCATTCTTTCAAAATGAGTTTTTCTCTAGACACATTTAAGAAAAAACATAATGTACATTCATTCCCTACTGATTAAATGTCCACCATGTGACTGGCTCTTTTTTAGGCACAGGGGACAACTGTGCACATGGACAAGACAAAGTACCTTCCTTTACTTTGTGAATCTTACTTTCTCTCTTTTCTCTCTTTTCTTTGTTTTCTTTTTTTTTGAATGCTAGAGGGCATGTGTATGTGTGCATAGAAGAAAGAAAGAGAGAGAGAGGGAGAGAGGAAGCACCTCCTAAAGGGGGTTGGTCACAGGCAATCCTTTTTCTCCAATTCTTCCTCCTGTCAGGATCCGCAGTGGGGCCAGGACTCAAATCCTCACCGTTCACGTGGAATCCTGCTCCCCCGGGGGGTGATTTCTCACTTTCTGTCCCTCTGTCTCTGTCTTTCTGGTGAGTGCATGTGCCCTATAGCAAAAACCTCTCAACCTCTCAGAAAGAGAGGAGAAAAAAAAAAAAGAAAAAAAAAAAAACTTAAATGGATCCTGGTCATGCCACTATCCTTTCTCCTTGTTTTAAATCTTATCAGAATTCTCAATACATGCACAGATGCCTGGCATGTAAGCTGTCAGGGCCAGGTCTAAAACTCTGGTTGGCAGTTGGTCATGTATGATTCAGGTTCCTTTGCACAGCATTTAATCAGTATGCACTGGAATAGGTCCTGGATCTTACTTTAAAAAAAAAAAATTACTGGAGAGAGACAGAAAGAAACAGGAAAAGTCAGAAAGCACCTCCTATACTTCCATCTTCCATTCCTTCTCCTCCACTCTTCTTTTTTATTTATTTTTTTATTTATTTTTTATTTATTTTTGCTATAGGGCACATGTGCTCGCCCAAAAGACAGAGAAAGAGAGACAGAGCGCGAGAAA
>NW_006159428.1:5060224-5095767 GCF_000334495.1 Tupaia belangeri chinensis
CACGTCCAGGGCTCGAACCATGGTCGACTACATGGGAGTCATGTCCACAGTTGTCCCCTGTCCCCAGCGACATAGCCATCACGCTAACTGCTAGTCCCTCCTCCACTCTTCTATTAGGATTTTGGGCACACACATACACATATGTCTGGTGTGTTTTTCAAGCTGCTGGGTCCAGGACTTGAAACACACAGTTGACCACATGGTATCCAGTCACTTTACCACCACACCACCGCTGGCCCAGCTGGATCTTACTTACTAGTAAAAGAGTCTGACAAAAAAGAAACTGAAGTGTGACACTATCTGTTAGTGATACATGTTGTACAGAGTATTCTAGATGGGAGATATTTAGAAAGAGTAGTCAAAGAAAGCTGCTCTGAAGGTGCCATTTGAATGAAATGGGTTTGAGATATATTTGAGAGCATGCAAATATTTGAGAGAACAATCAACTCAGAGTGAATAGCAAGTACAAAGTCTCTGGGGCAGGAAGACATTTAGCTTGTTGAAAGAATAGCAGGAAAGCCAGAATAGCTATAGGATAGAATATTTAGAACTATGATTAGAAACCGAATAGGGTTAAGATCATGTAAGACCTTTTGGACCTTAGTAAGGAGTTTGGATTTGGTCGTAAGGGTGAAATCACTGTAGGTTTTAAGAAGGTGAATGACAAGTTTGGCTTACATTTTAGGATAATTTGCAGATTACTCCATCAATTAGATCATGGCAGGTCAAGCATGGAAGCTTGACCTGAAGATCCATCATCAGGCTATTTGGTGGTCCAAATGAGAGATGAGGGTAAAGACGAAGATAGGAAGCAGTCAGATTCTGGATCTACTTAGAAGACAGAGTGGACCAAAGCTATTGAAGACCTAGATGTGATCCGTGAGATAAAGAACTGAACCAAGGACCTGTGTTATTGGCCCAATTCATTGGCCGAGTGAAAGGTGGTGCCATTTACTGAGATGAGGAAGACTGAGGAAGACAAGACGAGGGTCTAGTTTAATGGGGTGACAGTTGTATTTGGACCTGCCACATCTGATGCATAATCAGCCCCGCAGTGATGCAGGGTTGCTCAGTAGAAATAGTGGAGAGCGAGATTTACATTTGGGTCTTCCCCAGATCTAGATGATGTTAAACAATGGGAGTAGATAAGATCAAGTAGGGAATGAGGACAGTGAGACTAGAGATTAGGTTCAAATACTAAAACTCAGGACACACAAACATTTAGCGTTTAGTAAGAACAGCCAACCAGGAATCTGAAGAAGTGGTTAGTGAGGTGTGAGGAATACCAGGAAAGGATGGTCTTATGTAACTCAGATAAAGAAAATGCATCCAGGAGGAGGGTATGATGAAATGGGTCAGGGGATGAGTTTTCTATAGCTTTTAGACATCATGGCATGAACTGAATCACTGGTATCTGCATGTATTTGTTTAGTTGTTACAGCAGCATTTCCCAAAGTATGTTTGTTGATATAGTAATTAGATAGGCTGTCCTGTGAGAAAAAGTGCAATGATAAATTGTGGAATACATTGGACATTATGTTTCACTCAGAAATTCATTATCTTTTACCTAGCCTTATGGTACAATTGGTAGCAAACTGAAGTACATTGCTGGAAGCCACAAGTTCAGATCCCGAGTTCAGCTTGAAAGCACATCAATCACGTGCACTCATGCCCAAGATCCTGAGTTGCTGGAGGGTATGGGAAAGGAATCACAGCATGACCGGACCCTGCCAAGCCTGCTTTCCTTTCCCCTATCTTGTGTGCATGTATTGTGCTAACACAAGTAAATTTTTTTTTTATTCAAAGTTGATGTGATACTGAGGAAAAAAAGAGAGAGACGAGCACTCTCCACAGGATTTGTCATGACACAATCCCCTTCCTCTGATTTTCCAGAGTGTGGGCACTTGTGCCAGGTGTTTTAGGCTGACCAGATGGGAAATTCGAAACATGGTCACTGTGTAGGATCCAGATTCTCTGAGCAAATTCAGTTTCTTTGAGCAGCAGCATTACTTCTGTGCTACAGAGCCAAACCTATTTCAAATAATTTAAAAATACAAAATTCTAACCATTTTACATGAACTATTTTATGAAGTTCATTTTTTTCTTCAGTTTATTATTATATACACAATAATACACTAGAGAGAGAGAAGCTCCCAGCCCTCTAGTTCATCAGGAACATGCATGCTCTCATTCAGCAAATTTTAGGCCCAATGGAAAGCCAAACCTGGGGTGGGCCATTTGGCTTCCAGCACTACAGTTCAGTTTGTTACTGACTACGCCACTAGGCTGGGCCCAGTCCTGAGTTCTCATACAATCAGGTAATCACCACCACGATTCTCACTGTTCTTAAATTACGAATCATATCCTCTATGAAAGTCCTAGGTTCCACTTTGGGAAATGGTTATTGAGGGTTTAGAGAGCATTTCCACATGTATTACCCAATTTCACCCTTTGGTCAACACTCTCAGTTTGATACCATTATTTCCAGTAAGACACAAAACAGAGGCATGGAGAAGAATCATGAACATGGTCACACAAAGCTACTCAGTGAAAGAGAGAATGAATACAAACATTCAGACGAGCCTGATTTTCATTCGGCTCCATGAAAGCTAACACTGGGATAAGACCATCCGCAATCACAACTGTTTGAGTCCTTAACCCATCTAGCAATTGTTTAAAGCAGGTGTTATTGTTCTAACTTACACATAAGAATGTAGGAGTAGTGTCTTTAATCAATTTGCTCAAGGATACAGAGTTAGAAATAAATATCTCTGACACCAGAGCCTGAAATTCAAACTGTACAGTACGACAGTACAGCCTGCCCAATCCAGTTGTCACTAACCACATTTGGCTATTTGAGTGCTTGCAATGTGGCTACTCAAAACTTAAATGTACAGAAGAGTAAACTATACACAGGGTTTCAAAGACCTTTTTTTTTTTAAGAGAGAGAGGTATTTGCTATGGAGCATGTGCACTCACTGAAGGGACACACAGAGAGAGAGACAGAAGGCAAGAAATCACCCCCAGGAGGGATGGCCACTCCACAGTCCCTTTTCCTCATTCTCCTCTCAGGATTTTGGGCACATACACACATGTGCCTAGTGTGAGTTTTAAGATGTGGATTCTGGGACTCAAAATGCTAGCAACTACATGGAAGTCCAGCAACGTAATCTTAGGCAATCTGCTGGTCCCTCAAAGACCTATTTTTAATGTAAAATATCTCAATAATTTTTATATTGGTTCCATTTGAAATGATACAATTTTGGGTATATTGGAGTAAATAAATTATAACATTAAAATTAATTTCACCCTTTCTTTCTTTCTAGAAAAAAATTTGCCAGATGGCTCGCACACTGACTAGAAAGAGAAAGACACAGAGAGAAAGCACTCCCATGGGAAATAGGCTGCAATCCCTTTCCCTCTGCTCTCCTTCCTATTGGGTTTGGGGGCGCACACACACACACTTGGTGTGTTTCTCAAGCCAGATGGTTCAGGAATTGAACCACTTAGTCAGCCATGTAGGAGCCAGCTCCCTTAACCAGGCCACAGAGTCGGCCCCTTTTTACTTTTCTCTTTTTTTAAGAATTATTTTATTTAACTTTAATTAATTCTTTATTTATTTTAAATTGATCAAATAGGAAGAGGAGAGAGAGAGAAAGTGAAGAAGCAAGCCACCAGGTCCAGGACTTGAACCATTGTCGGCCATGTGAGAGTCCAGCTCCCTTAACCACCACACGACTTGCTGGGCCCCCTTTTTACTTTTCTTAATGTGGTTCCCAGAAAGTTAAAAATCACATATGTAACGTATGTGCTGCTTTAATAAGTTGGGGCTGTCAGTGATTTTAGTTCTCAATCCTGTTGTGGTCAAGCCAGTTCTCCTTACTTTTTTATTCCAGAGTAAAAACATTACCAGGATGTACTGTTCTGTCCAGGGTTGCGTTATCTCTAGAGAGTAAAAGGTAGAAACAGGATTCTCCTTCTAGGGCCCCAGCTGTTTATGGTCATATTCTTTAACTCTCACACAGAATTATTGCTTTCATGTTTGGCAGAGGCATTTTATTAAAAATATTGGCTAATCAGTGACTTCTTAAAGGCATACACCAGAGGTATTTTTAAAAAATAATAAAGCAAAAAGAAAATGGTCATGGAGAGTCAATCCTGGATTCTAACTTTCTACTAAAGTATTTCCCTCTTTTTTTTCTTCTCTTTTTTTTTTTTTTTTTAGACATTTCTCCTCCATTCTCCTCTTGGGACTGCGGGCACACTTGCACATATGCCCATTGTGAGTTTCAAGCCTCCAGGTCCTGGACACAAACCACAGCCAGTCATGAGGGAGTCCAGCACACTAACTGCCATGCCACCTGTTGGTCCAATAACATTTTCTTCCTAAAATCTGCTTCATTTTAATTCCAAACCTTCCTTTTGTCCTCAGTATTAATTTATTAATCTTGAAAAGGGAAGAAGTCTTAAGTAGGAGTGTGCTTCTTTACCAGTATTGCGTAGAAGGTCTTAGAAAATTCACAGAAATGCATATTATAAGGAAAAAAGGGACTAGCAGATAGCATAATGTCTATGTTGCTGAACTCCCATGTAGTCGACCACGGTTCGAGTCCTCGACCTGGTGGCTTAAACTCACACTGGGCGCGTGTGCATGCATGCCCAAGATCCTGAGGGAGAATGGAGGAGAAGGGAAAGCGGTGTGACCATGCCCCCTGGGGAGAGACAGAAAGCGAGAAATCACCCCCCAGGGGGGATGGCCACGCCACAATCCCTTCTCCTCCGTTCTCCTCTCGGGATCTTGGGCACACACGCACACATGCCTGGTGTGAGTTTTAAGTCACCAGGTCCGGGACGCAAACCACGGTCGACTACATGTGAGTCCAGCGACATAGCCATTACGCTAACTGATGGTCCCTATTTGTAGGTTTTTGAGAAATATCCATATTGTTTTCTACAAAGGTTGGGCTAATTAATATTCCCACCGACAGTGTAAGAGGGTTCCCTTTTCAACATGGCCACATTAACACTTGGCATTCTTCCTTTCTTTTTCTTTTCTTCTATGCTAACCATTCTAATTGGGGTTAAATGGTATCTCATTGTGGTTTTAATTTGCATTTTCCTTTTAACAAGAGACTTTGCACATTTTTTCCATATACCTCTTGGCCATTCATAAGTCTTCCGTAAAGAATTTTCTATTCATTTATCCATTTTAAAATTGGATTATTCATTTTTTATGAGTGAGCTACTTAAGTTCCCTACATATTCTACATGTCGATCTTTTGTCTGATGAATAATTTTTAAATAGTTGTTCAATTACCTGAGACATTCTTCACAGAAACAGAAAAAACAATTATAAAATTTGTCTGGGATAATAAAAGATCCCATATTGTCAAGGTAAAACTGTGCCATCAGAATAAATAGGAGGCAGGGCTGGCAGGTGGCATGGTGGTTAAGGGCATTGGACTCCCATATAGTCAACCATGGTCCAAGTCCTGGACCTGACAGCTTGTTTTCTTGCTTTATCTCTCTCCCCCCACCTCCTTCTCCCCACCCCAAGCTCCCAGTCTGTCCCTCTCTGGTCAAATTAAAATAAAATGAATAAATAATAAAGTCAAATAAAATAATTCTTTAAAGAAAAGAAAAAATAATAAATAAGAGGCATCTTACTACCTGACTTTAAAGTTTATTATAAAGCAGTGATCCTCAAAATAGCATTGTACTGGTATAAAAAACAGACACAAAAAAGATCAGTGGAGCAGAATAGAGAATCCAGAAAAAAAAAAAAAACATACAGCTAACTGATTTTTGAGAAAGGGTATAAGACAAGGAGATGGAGAAAACTCCTTTCAGCCAATTGTCCTGGAAGAACCTGATATCCACCTGCAGAAAAGTGAAGCTGGACCCCTATCTCTCACCATTAAGAAGAATCAACTTAAAATAGATTAAAGATTTAAACATAAATCCTCAAAGTATACACTTACGAGAAAATGTAGGAAAAACTTTAGAAAATATTAAAGTAGGCCAAGATTTCCTAAATAAGATCCCTAACGCACAGGCAATCGTCCCCAAAATAGACAAGCGGGATTACATTAAGCTAAAAAGTTTCCTCACAGCAGAGGAAACACTAATTAGAGTGAAAACACAACCCTTGGAATGGAAGAAAATATTTGCAAGTTATTCCTTACGCTATGTGACTGAAACTACAGAAATTTATTTCTTACACTTTTGGATCCTGGAAGTCCAAGATCAAGATACCTACAGGCCAAGGGTCTGGGTCCACTTTCAGGTTTGCAGATGGCTTTTTGTTGTATCCTCACATGGCAGAGAGGAGAAGGAGAGCACACACATACACCAGTGCTCCTCTTCCTCTTATAATAATATGAATCCTATAATGAGGGCCCTTTTATAATGACCTCCCAAAGGCCACATCCTAATACCATCCAATTGTAGGTTAGAGTTTCAGCATATAAACTTGAGGGGAACCCAGGAAAGCAATCATAACGCTAGGTTCCCAATATTCCTTAACCCTTATTATCTTAGCCTGTATCTCCAATTCTTTGTATTATTCCCTAATCCATATTATTTTAGCCTGTATTCCCAATTCTTTGTATTATTATCATTATATTAACATTTATTTTTATAATATTAGTCAAAAAGCGTTACACAACCAACGGTGACAAGTTCTAATTACCCATCTCTTTGGAAATACACTGCGCGCAAAATGCATTTCCATTTTAACCAACCGTGTTGTTGTTCCAGTACAGGCTGCATTTTACACAAATAAAGCAACCCCCTCACGTCCTCACCTCTCGCCCCAGTAGGTGGGAGCTCACCAGTACACCTAGCAAAGCTCTGGCCCCAGACTGGCAGGGAAATTCAATGTCTGCAACCAACACACCTTGGCCAATCAGAAGCCAAGTTTAAGCCACTGCCCCATCCTAAAGATATGATTGGTGGTTTCCCGGGAGGGGAAGACACTCTCCGCGGCCACGTCCGGTGCCCTCTAGTGCCAGTCGACCGTTGCTCCACAGCTGCAATTTCAGACGCGCGCCAGCTGTTGAACATGGCAAGGACGCTTAGTCAACGGCTCCGCACCTACCGGGCTGTGCGGACGGTAAAGGATGCAGACCCCGCAGAGGAGCTAAAGGCCAAGGAGGACGAAAGATGACCAGGAGCAGTTCGAGTGCCAGGAGCTACTTGAGTGCCAGATGCAGGTCCGGACCCCCGAGGAGGAGGAGGAGGGCTCGGGCCTCATGGCCAAGGCCGAGGCCGTGGCCGCGGCCGCCGGCTGGATGCTGGATTTCCTCTGCCTCTCTCTTTGCCGAGCCTTCTGCGATGGCCGCTGTGAGGACTTCCGTAGGACCCGGGACAGCGCTGAGGGTGAGTGCGGGCGCTCCTGGGCGGGGGCTGCGGAGGCAGGTGCCCTGCGCTGTTCCTCAGTGGGGTCGGGGTGAGGAGGGTCCGGCGAGGCAAATGAGTTGAGGTTCCGAGGCTCCGGACCGAGTTTGGTTCCAATCCCGATTCTGCCACTGTCAGCTCCTCGGTTTTTCTCAGGTTCAGGTTTTCCCCTCGATACAATGAGACTAAGACCTCCGATTAGAGTGGACAGAAGGACTAAATGACTTAAAGTGTATAAAACTGCACCCATCCTTGTGCCCAGCTCGTTCTGTCTCATCTGGCTGGTGTTCCTATAGTAGTACTTCTGAGCAATCCCTAGCCTCTAGGGACTTCAGCCTCAGTATTTCATGCTAATTCCGGAGGTATTTAAACCACATTTG
Source organism: Tupaia belangeri chinensis (assembly GCF_000334495.1). NCBI lineage: Eukaryota > Metazoa > Chordata > Mammalia > Scandentia > Tupaiidae > Tupaia > Tupaia belangeri. The sequence goes on from NW_006159428.1 coordinate 5,068,003, forward strand.
GCCAGCGGCCAGCGGGTGGCGCAGTGGCTACCTGGCTGGATTCCAACCTGGTCTCCGGTTGGAATCTCCCACCAGTGACTTGAAACTCAGCCGAGTGCGTGCCCAAGATCCCCGCAGGAGAATGGAGGAAAAGGGATTGCCTCGTGACTGTGTCCCCCCACTCCACCCCCACCCCCGGTGATTTCTTACTTTCCTTTCTTACTGCCTCTTTTTCTCTCTAGGGCGAGCACACGCGCCCCATAAGGCAAAAACCTCTTAAAACAAAAAGTAAAATAAACTTCCTTCGGCCTATTGGTCAGGATAGGGCTCAGAATAAAAGTAGCTGCCCATGAGATCTGCTGCCTACACAGCTTGTAAGTGATGGGCAAAGGCCCATAGAGAAGAGTAGTGCAGCTTTTTGAAAGAACAGAATGCTGTGTTTGTACTTTCTTTTTCAGAATTGGCACTGAATTTACAGTATAAGCATGTATATTCATCATTGTATAGATATGAACCAAACAAAATAAAACGCATAAGGGTCTATTGGCTAGGAATAATAATAGCAACTATAAATGGGCACTTACTTACTAGAGGCCAGGCACTACTCTAAGCACTTCATACCCGCGATTTCATCTGAGGGTGGTTTTGTCCCCTGAGAGAAAATTGACATGTCTGAAGACATTTTTCTTTTTTAAGTTCATCTATTTATTTCAAGAGAGACATACATACATACGAAGATTTAACCCCACAGTTGGCCATGTGGGATCCAGCTCCCTTAACCATTAGACCACAGGACCAGCCCATAATTTTAGGTTTTTTTTTTTTCCTTTATAATTCACAGAGGGCATATGAACTCACCTATCTCAAAGGTTCAAAGAATGAAATGGCAATAGTATATGAGGCATCTGTAATTATTAATACTCTATAGTAGACCAAATTAAACAGGCAAGTGAAATAGGAGTTTGAGTTTTCCCTAGACTATAAAGAGACTTATAAAAATCTCATAGAAAAGTGAAATTAACATACAAGTTTCTTTTGTTGCAAAAATATTTTAAAATCCTTGCATATTTTCTTCATAACGCATATTTCTGTTAACCTTTTGAAGATTCCCTTCTTACATAGATTAGGTCTTGTTTTGCCCAAATTTTACTTACCTTTGTAGCACTTATTAAAATTTTAATAAACTACTTGTTAACTTTAGTTTAATTCAAATCTTTATAGACCAGAACCTTCATGAGGGGATTGGCTCTTATCTCTGCCTTCTCAGCTCCTTACACAGGCTAACAGATGTTTGTAAATATTGTAGTTAAACTCTGTGCTGTTGTTTAATCTTTAATTTTATTATGACTACATTTGGAATAGCATAAAATTATGGCACTTTAAAATGGAAGAAACGAGGGGTAAATAAGTTCGTCTTATTGCTAAGTGCTGTATTATTAGACAGATGTACTGTCTGGGTCTGATTACCTGTCACACAGTAAGCCAATTTCTGAGATGAGTTTGCTTAGTGGAAGGCTCTGTTACAGACGATAACAGCTGGGACAGCGGTACACTCCAAGAATCTTTAAAGTACTGTCTCCACAATTAAAGGACAAGCAGGACTTCTAAACCTAAGTCAGGAGTGTGACAAGGAGAAGGTCTGGGGATGGGAACCCAGGGGCTTTCCAGACAAGTTTCTATGATGTCATCTGTGATAGATGGTGTGTTTTCTTGGTGCCAGGTAATATTGAGAAGGGTCCAGAGTGAGATGTTTTCATCTGGTCTGTTCTGGGTAAAGGACTCAAGACAAAGAATCTTTAGGACACCTGGGTCTCTTTTAATCTTTATGTGCTACTTGTGTCTGTGTCCTATGAAAGTTGAACAGTTATGGCTATCACAGTGTTGTCATTACAGGACCATATTCACAGAGAGCAGATAGTATCGATTAGGAGGGAAAAGGAGCATGAGTTCATTTTATTATATAAAATAAATAACCTAGGACTCTAGAGATATTTCTTTTTTCAACCTGGTAAATATTTTGTTTAATACTAAACAAAAAAACTTACATGTTTTTTCTCCTCTCAGGGACCAGTATTAGCTGGTTTTTAGTTTGCACGTTTTTTAAGCTTTTTATACACCAACCAGGCCCTGGGTGAACCAGAATGCTAACTGTGATGCCTTCAGGTCTTAGCTTGGACATTGTTTCCCTAGAGATGTCTTCCGGACACCCTCTTTCCCCCCAAGATACTGAAACATACTCACTTCCATAGCATCCTGTATCTTTTCTATTTTCACCACATTTTTACTTTTATTATTCATTCATTTTTCTCTCATTGCTACATGGTTATAAGCTGAGGTCTGAGAACCTAGTTTACTCGCCATGGTACATGGTCACTGCCTGGCATATCTGGGTTGACATTCAGATATTTGGGAAATTGATATTAATGTGTATTAAACACAAAGCTTTGTAAATTGAACAGACTCTCACTTAACTAAAACCTTGACACTGTGATATATTCCCTATAAAATAGTTTATTTTAAAATTTGGATCTAAATCTCCCTCTTTGTAAGTATAGAGTGCTACCTGTGAAAGTAATTTTAAATATTTATTCTATATGTGAAACACCTGTTATATTTTGGGACAAGTCGATGGTGTAATGGTTACACTACTGGACTTCCACGTAGTCTACTGACAGCAGTTTGAGTCCTGGACCCTGCGACTTAAAAACTCACACTGGGCCCATGAGTGTGCATGCCAAAGAGCCCAAGAGGAGAATGGAGGAGAAGAGACTGTGTCATGGTCATCCCCCCTGGGGGTGGTTTCTCACTGTCTGTGTCTCTCTCTGTCTCTCCGGCAAGCACATGTGCCCTATAGCAAAAATCTCTCTCAAAAAAAAAGTTAAAATAAAAAAAAAAACACCGTTATATTTTGAAAGAAATGCTTATTGTTTTGATTTTTGAAATGTTGACTCTAAACTTATCATTTTTATGAAATGTTTGTAACAAACCACATAGTGGCAGTACTGCGTCAAGTTTGATTTTAATAATTTTTTCTTCTTTTTCAGCTATTCTTCATGGACTCTCCAGTCTAACTGCTTATCAATTGAGAACTATATATATATGTCAGTTTTTGACAAGAATTGCAGCAGGAAAAAGCCTTGGTAAATTTGTGTTTTTATCTTATAGTAGAAATATTTCAGTCTGTGGATAAATGTAGCACTGTGACAAGAAACAGAAACAGATGGGAGGTTTTATTTTTTCATTCCCCTAAGAGTTTGCTCACATGTATCTGGTATATACATACACACACACACACACACACACACACACACACCTGACATGTATGTATGTGTGTGTATATATAAACAAGTAAAGGAAATACAATCCTAGGCCATTTCTACAGCCTGGTGGTTAATACAGTCAGATCTCAGATGGCCAACTGTATGGTTCAAGTCCCTGACCCAGTGGCTTGAGAAACATAACTGGTGCACGTGCATGTGTGCCCAGAATCTCAAAATTTAGGACAGGGGGAGGAGAAAGGATTGCAGTGTGACCATTCCCCCGTGGTGGATGCCTTCTCCTCTCCTCTGTCTCTCTGGTTAGTGCACAGGCCCTCTAACACACACACACACACAAAATACATAATCCCTATCTTCTTAGGATAGTAAGTCTCAAACTTTAACCTGCTTTAGAATTACTTAGAAAGCTTGTTGAAAAACAGACCAGTGAGTCTTGTGGGCCCTTCTATCCCAAAATGAGTTTCAGATTCAGTAGGATGGATGTGGGGCCCCGGGATTTACATTTCTATTAAGTTCCCTGATGATTCTGATGCTGCTGTTGAGAACTACACTTCCTGGACTCTGGGAGATTTCACTTCACTTTAAATTATACTTTATGATAACTTTGTGTTGCCTCCTGTCCTATACACTCTGTTTTATATTGACTGCGATGATATTTGAAACCTTCTATTTGGATTTTATGTTGTACTTATATGAGGAAATACAACATATATTAATAGTTAAAAATCTCCCTCGTCCCCATAGTTTATTTTAGATTGTAATAGGCAACCCCACTTCAGTTTATAATGACTGATATTTACAACATGGTCAGTTACAGTGCTGTCTGAAAAAATAGTTAAGTTTTTATATTGGTTTTTACAATTTATGAAATGCTTTCCTAACAATCCTAAGTGGTGGAAGGTACTTCTATGAAGCTACTTACTTATAAACATGTTGCATTACATAAGATCCCAGGGTATTAGTACCACTTTCAGAACCCTTACTGGTGTTGCTCTGGCTTATGTAGCCTGCTTTGATTTGGGGGTGAGGTCCGTGTGGAGTTGGTAGTAAGGGATAGATCTAGAAACGTAGTAGGTGTGAAAGGGAAGTACAGGTTGGATTGGGCCTTTAGCTGAAGAAGAAAACAGAGTAATGTGGACATAGTTGGAAAACTCCAGACCAAACCAACTCTAAGTTAACATTGTTAACACGGTTATTTTGTCAATTAAATGTGACAAAATATTGTCAAGTGTCTAGTAGTATTTCATAGATAGCAGTTGTTCAGTATATCTTAGTTTCTTTCAAGACTATTTTCTCTCCCAAAAAAGGGCGTTTTGAAAGAAAGCATGCTGATGAAAAGTGAGGAAGAAAGGCCATCTACTTTTGCATTTCACTATTTTATTACACATACCTTAGCCGTACCAGCCATCTTGTTATTTGTAAAAGTACACTGTTTTCAAGGCATACTAACTGGTTCTTAAGGGTCTTGGTATCTGCTTCCACCCCTTGTAGCTGGACTTTCTAGATCTAAGGTCCTGCTTTATGAAAGAAGAGTAGTAACAGTACCTGACACTTAGAAAGTCCTATGTATTAGTATGAATACCTTTTGCACACTTGTGCTCCCTTTTTCTCTAATGTTCTCCTTTCCCTGTCCTCTTCACATAATTATCTTCTATTTGTCCTTAATGTTCCTGTTCTGATGATTTCTCTTTCCTGAAGGAGTCTCTTCTGTTGGGTTGCTAGAAAAGTCATTACATATTTTTTCTATGCAAAATGCATCATGACTTCCAACTACCCAATGGGATCCTCCCTACTGAGAGTTAATATCTCATTTCTCAAACACACTAAACTCTGACAGAGGGGTGGGCCTAGGTTCCAATATTTTTAAAAGTTCCTCAGATGATTCTGAAATAATATTGAGTTGTCAGAAAAGTCATGACACATTTTTACAACAAATAGTGCTAGTTCATTTTTGGAAGTACTGGAGTCATTAGCATCTGTGTTGTTGTCATGTCATTAGCATCTGTGTTGTTGTCATGTCATATGACAGTTCTATTTTCATTCTGAAAAGACATCAAGAGATTTGATTGAGTTTTGGAGATTTGACAAGTTGAAGATGAAAGAATAAACTTTATTGTCACCATGTTCTACTGTTTAACTTCCGTATAGGGAATAACACATGTCAAGCTCGTGAAAAGGTGCATGAAGTTTATGGTGACAATGCTCAAGAAGAACATGAATGCCAATGATAGTTCATAAAATCCCATGCTGGTGATTTTGATCCCAGTGAAAGCTCCTTGGTCAGGAAGGTCCACTGAGTTTGATGATGACAAAATAAAGGCATTGACTGAGTCAAATCCATGTGACATGACATGGGAAGACTGCAGAAACATGGAACATCCTTCATTCTAGCATTTACAGCCATCTGAAGAAGCTGAGATACATAAGGAAGCTCAATATTTGGGTTTCTCATGAACTCAAAGAAGTTCATTGGGTGGCACGTAGAAACACCTGCAGTATGCTCATTAAACGTGAAGAGAACAATCCTTTTCTGAAACGACTTATAACTGATGATAAGTGGATTGTTTACAACAACGTGGTGTGCAAATGTCTTGGTCCCAACGTGATGATTTGCCTCAAACGACATCAAAGCAGGCATTCGGCAGAGAAAGGTCATACTCTCAGCGTGGTGGGATTTTAAAGGTGTCATAATTTTTGAGGTCCTACCAAGGAACCAAATAGTCAATTCTTATGTGTCCTGTCAGCAATTGGACAGTTTTAACAGATCCATCATCCAGAAATGTCTAGGTCTCATTGATTGTAAAGGAGTTGTGTTTCATCATGGCAACATGAGGCTACACACAGGTTTGATAACCTGCCAAAAATTATTGGAGCTTGGATGGGATATGTTGCCACCCCCACCATACTTGCCTGACCTTGGGCCATCAGATTTCCACTTGTTTTCCTCTCTTCTAAACTCCTTAGGTGGTATAACGTTCAATTCAGATGAGGCTGTAAATCAGCACCTTGTTCAGTTTTTCACTGACGAAGACAGGTCCTTCTGTGAATGAGGAATTATGAAGCTCCTGAAAGATGGCAAAGGGTAATTGAACAAAACAGGCAATATATCATTGATTATTGTTGTTCTTTATATAAATAAATGACCTTTGAAAAGCACAGAAAAAATACATCATGACTTTTCTGACAACCCAATAGCAAGCATCAAGATCTACTGGTATAGGGCCACCAGGAGGTATGGTAGTTAAGGTGTTAGACTCCCCACATGATCGACTGCAGTTTGAGTCCTGGACCTGGCAGCTTACTTTCTCCCTCTCTCTCTCTCTCTCTCTCTCTCTCTCGACAGTCCACATGCCCTAGAAAAAATTTGAAAATAATAAATAAGTCTTTGGGGGAAAAAAGGTGTACTGGTATCATACATAGTTCTAGTAAAGTACCAGTTACTTTAGTTTTGTCCGTGTCTTTTTCTATAGCTACTATGTGAATTCCATAAGGTTAGGAACAGTTTCTTTTTTTCGAGAGGTTTTTGTCATAGGGCGCGTGTGCTCACCAAAAAGACAGACAGAGACAGAGAGACAGAAGCGAGAAATTACCCTCCAGGGGTGATGGCCACGCAGCAGTCCTTTCTCCTCCATTCTCCTCTCGAGATCTTGGGCACGCACACACACGTGCCCGGTGTGAGTTTAAGCCACCGGGTCTGGAACTCGAACCACGGTGGACTACATGGCAGTTCAGCGACATAGCCATTACGCCAACTGTTAGTCTCATACCGGGAATAATGAGTAGGATAAAGATAAATGGTCTGGTTTCTTTGGTTAGAACGCCCTTAATTCATTTTCATTGGTTATGGGCTTTAGAGTATTGCCTCATATAAGTGATAGAGCAACAAAATTGTCAAGGTGGTAGATTCAGGATGCGCTGCCGCCATTTTCTGGTCTTCCGACTCTACGCATCTCACAGAGCTTCCAGCAGCACCATGCTGGGACAGAGTATCTCTAGGTTTCACGACCTCTGTGGCCCATAGGAGCCACTATGAGGAGGGCCCGGGGAAGAATCTGCCATTTTCAGTGGAAAGCAAGTGGAGGTTACTCGTTATGATGACTTTATACTTTGGATCTAGATTTGCTGCACCTTTCTTTATAGTACGACACCAACTACTTAAGAAATAAGGATGTTTGGGAACCAGCAGTTAGCGTAATGGCTATGTTGCTAGACTCCCATGTAGTCGACCACGGTTCGCGTCCTGGACCCGGTGGCTTAAAACTCACGCTGGGTGCGTGTGCGTGCGTGCCCAAGATCCCGAGAGGAGAATGGAAGAGAAGGGATTGCGGCGTGACCATCCCCCCTGGGGGGTGATTTCTCGCTTTCTGTCTCTATGTCTCTCTCTGTCTGGTGAGCGCACGCGCCCTATAGTGAAAACCTCTCCAAAAAAAAAGAAGAAATAAGGATGTTTTAATTAATCCATTTAATTGATATGAAGAACATTTTAAGAGGTACAGCCACAATCTCTGGAATATGGATCAAATTCTTAAACTCATCGCATACTAGGTATATTTGTATATAAACTTATGACCTGAATGCATAATGCCTCTTTTCTGAAATAAGGATATGATTAATTGAACATGTCCTTACTTTAGTTTTTGGGTAATATTACCAAACTAGTTTCTTCATGTAGAATTGTGTGGGACTTATCCTATTTTTATGGTCATAAATTCCAAGAACTTATTTTTGACTTCTGTGTCAGGACCTTGTTGGCTGTGTATATTATAAAAGAGAAATGCAAATTTGAAAAAAAAAAAAAAAGATGGTAGATTCAGAATGAAGCATTCTCTCTAATTAGAACAAATAAAATGAGAATTCTGCAGACCCAGAGCATACTGTAATTCTGAAATATTTAAAAATAATGAACACAGAAAATACTAAGAAAAGAAATGCACATTATGAAGGCTCTACCCTGAAAACCTAATTACCTCCCAAAGGTACCAACTCCAACTATTACAAGAGGGATTAGGGTTTCAATGGTGAGGGGAACACATTCAGTTCGGAGCATTGAACTCCCACATGGCTGGCCACGGTTCAAGTCTCAAGACTTAATGGCTTAACTTTCTTACCTTCTCTCTCTTTCTCTCTTTCACTCTGTCCCTCTCTGGTAAAATTAAAATTAATTAACTAATTAATACAGTTAAATAAAATAATTTTAAAAACTTACTAACTTAAAACATTTATTTTTATTTATTTAATTTGTTGGAGAGGTTTTGGCTATAGGGCGCATGCGTTCACCAGAAAGACAGAGACAGAGATACAGAAAGTGAGAAATCACCCCCCCACCCAGGAGATGACCACGCCCCAATCCCTTCTCCATTCTCCTCTCGGGGTCTAGGCATGCACGCACACACGCCCGGTGAGAGTTTAAGCCACCGCGTCTGGGACTAGAACCGCGATTGACTACATGGGAGTCCAGTGACATAGCCATTACGCTAACTGCTGGTCCCACTAACTTATACATTTAAATTGGAGGGTCAGAGAGCCTTTTGCAAGATGTTTCTGAGGGTTGGTAGAAAGACCTCGAAGTTGAGGAATAGGAGGACTTTGGGATAAGTTGGGAATTCAAGACCAAATCACTGAAGTGGAAACATCAGACAGTGATGCGTCCCAAAATTGGTAGTCCGTGGGGATGGTTTCTGGGTAAAGAGGGCCGTTTCTGGGAGCTTCAAAGGAACAAGCAGGAGGACCGGGGATTCCCCAGAATTGAGGCTGGCCAAACCCCTGTAGGCTGCTCCTGAGAGATGCTTTAATGGTCACGAGTGACCAGAGGGCATAGAAAGACCATGGAGAAAACGCAGAGTGCGATGGCCGGTACCACTCCCGTGCTTGCTGTGCTTTCCTTTGGATTACAGATAAAATCAAGAGTCGCTATCCAGGCATTAGGATCCCATTCGAACTCCTGTGTACCTGTGTAGTCAGTTCCTCAATAATGTGAGTCAGATGTCCTTTGAGGGGAATGCTGGTGTAGGGAGGTGTTAGAAGGATGAACTCGTGTTTGGGACCAGCAAATGGTGTAATGACTACGTCGCTGGATTCCCATGGAGTCGACCATAGTTCGAGTCCCAGACCCAGAGGCTTAAACTCAGGCTGGGCACGTGTGCGTGTGTGCCAAAGATCCTGAGAGGAGAATGGAGAAGGGATTGCAGTGTGGCCATCCCCCCTGGGGGGTGATTTCTCTCTTTCTGTCTCTCTTTGTCTTTGTGACAAGTGCATGAACCTTATAGCAAAAACTTCTCAAAAAAAAAAAAAAACAGATAAACTCTTTTTTTGAGTGACTTTGCAATCATAAAAATTTATCCACAGAAATTATAACAAAAGAAATTTCCTATTAACTAGAAAAATATCAAGTATTATATTGCACATGGAACAAAGGTTAAGGCAGCTGGATCCCAAATGGCCAGCTGCACAATTGGAGTCCTGGACCCAACAGCTTGCAGGTATGTGCACACACGCACCCACCCAAAGTCCCAAATAATGAAGAAAGGATTGAGGCATGCCCATCCCCTTTGGGAGGTGATTTCTCATTTTTCCTTTTTGTCTCTCGCTGTCTCTAGTGAGTGCACTCACCCTATAGCAATACTAGAAACAAACAAACAAAAAAAAGTGGCTAGAAAATTTTTCACAAAAGAGTAGTGACTGGGGAAAATGGGGTTAGTAAGTTTCATCTTTTGCAGTATTGCTGCAGACTCTTGTCACATTTCTGAGGCCGCAGGTCTCTCTGTTGGACTCAGGAAATTCCAGGTAGGTGCTGGCCTGAAAGCAGGAGCTCACATCCTCTCTCATCCCTCTGCTCTCCAGGTGGACACATAGAATCATCTGTAGTTGAAAGGTGCTTCTGGTATTGAGTTGTTGGAAAAGTCATGACATACTTTTTCTATGCTACTCTCTGTGTCATGACTTTTCTAATGACCCGATATTTTAACCAGATCTATTTCACAAGACACACTGTTTTATTGTTTGTTTGTTTTAAAGAATTCTTTATTTATTATCACTTATCAATTCTGATGAGAGAGAGAGAGCATTACACCGGGTCTAAGACTTGAACCACAGTCGGTCACATGGGAGTCTGTCGCCTTTAACCACCACACCTCCTGCCAGCCCGAGGGCTCACCATTTTAGCCTGCAAATTATGTAGCCTACAGAAATACCTGAGACCAGGTGATTTATAAAGTATGTGGTGTCTGGAAGTTTAAATGTGTGTGGTGGCATAAGACTGCCTACAATGAGGCCACAGAAGCACAACAGCAGGTGCATAGAAAGACCTGGGGACAGCCATCTTCCTCTTATAATAACCTGCTCCAGTGAGAACCAATGACTTGTTGTGAGAGCTAGAACTCAGTCTCTCATGAGATAGCATAAATCCATTCATGAAGTTAGTGCCTCCATGATCCAATATCCACAATCCAATCACAAACCACTAGGCTTACCGCCTCCCAATGCTATCACACCGGGGACAATATTTCAAAACATAAACCTTTCAGGGAGAATCCAGCATCCAAACCATAACACCATTTATACACTTGATAGCAATGCTTCTTACTGCCATTATTTTACAGTTTCAAGGTAGAAGTAGGGAAGCTGTGTTGAAATCATCCTACTTGAATATCAAAACAGGATTTTTCCTCCCCAATAGTGACAGTCCAACTTAGTTTACAATGAACTAAGTCTGTCAAAAAGACCTAACTGAAGGTCACAGTGCCCTAAGAATGAAGCAATGACAGTTGGTGGCTAACATTTCACATGAAGAGCCAAAGTCCCTTGCAGATTTGGTGACAGGAAGGGGGTGCTCCTCACAAACATAACTCATCTCACAGAATCACAGAATCTAAGATCATCTCATTACCTCTCAGGGAGTCTTGAAAGAAAGGTGACCTGCCCAGAGTCATGTGCCTGAGAAGAGGACTGGGAATAAAACATGAGTAGTGCTAATGCCCTGTTGACTACATCCTTCTCTAGGAGACACGTGACTCATCCAAAATGGCTTAAAAGTAGAATCATTCTATGAAAACAGAAAGAGGGTTGAATATGCTTACTCAAGTCTAATATATTCTGAAAATGCTTGTAAGCCAAAAAATATCTCTGCTGTTTACCTTCCATTTTATGACCTGGTTGGCAGGGTGCACTAATTCAGAGAAACTATGTTGCAAGGTTGCTGAGCAGTAACTTTTATAGTGAAAAAGAAAAAATACTACATTGGAAAAAGACTTGCATCAGAGTTGAAAGTTTGTCTGAAACAAAGCAAACAGTTTGTAGGTTTTTTGGTTTTAGTTTAGTTTTGCTTTTTTTTGTACTTACAGATATTTTATTTTAATATTTATATAATAAAATAATCTTTTTTACAATGATCCATTTTATTTGTTTAAAGAATTATTTCATTTAACATTATTTATTTATTTATTTATTTATTTTAAATTTGATCAAAGAGGGACGGAGTTCACGCACAAGAAAGTGAGAAAGCAAGCCACCAGGTCAAGACTCAAACCCTGGTCAAGTCCAAGTTGAGTCCTGGACTCCCAGCCCTTAACCACCACACCACCTGCCAGCCCCTGTTATTTTTCAATTTCACCAGAGAGAGAGAGAGGAAAAGTGAGAAAGAAAGCAAGCCACCAGGTCCGAGACTTGAACCGTGGTCAGCCATGTGCAAGACTAACGCCCTTAACCACGATGCCGCCTGTTTGACTCCATAATAAAATAATCTGAATCACTGAGTTCTTCATTGCTGAAATACGTGCTTCTCTTTATACCGAGGTATCTTGAATCATCTGAAGTTTTGGGATCCCCTGAACTAGGTTTCTATGTTTTTTGTTCTTCTATTTTGGCTTACTGGAATCCGATGTCCTGACTAACTGTCAAGAGTAGGATCCTCCCTTTCATCTTCACTTTCTTTAATTCCCTCAATTTCTGCTTCGGGCTCAGAAATGTTCTTGCTTCTCATGGGACGCCGGCAACATGGTGTTCAGTTGCTTTGCGGAAGTTGGCCGGGTGGCCTATGTCTCCTTTGGCACTCATGCCAGAAAGCTGGTTGCAATTGTAGATGTTATTGATCAGAACAGGGCTTTGGTTGATGGGCCTTGCTCTCAGGTGAGGAGACAGGCCATGCCTTTCAAATGCATGCAGCTCACTGACTTCATCTTCAAGTTCCCACATAGTGCACGCCAGAAGTACATGAGAAAAGCCGGCAGAAGGCAGATATCAACACAAAATGGGCAGCCACGAGATGGGCCAAGAAGATTGAAGCCAGAGAAAGGAAAGCCAAGGTGACAGATTTTGATCATTTTAAAGTCATGAAGGCAAAGAAAATGAGGAACAGAATAATCAAGAATGAAGTTAAGCTTCAAAAGGCAGTTCTGAAAGCTTCTCCCTAAAAAGCACCTGCTGCTAAGGGTGCAGGTGCTTCTGCTGCTGCCACGTGCCCGCGGAGAAGATAACAACCGCAGGCAAGAAGGCCCCAGCCCAGAAGCCTCCTGCTCAGAAAGCCGCAGGCCAGAAGGCCGCACCACCTTCAAAAGCACAAAAGGATCAGAAAGCTGCAGCCCCGAAAGCACCTGTACCAAAAGCATCTGGCAAGAAAGGATAAGAGGCTGTGATCGAAACAATAAACGTTCTTTTTGACATAACAAAAAAGAAAAAAGAAGGAAATTTTCTTTCTTTTTTGGAGGATTACTAGAGCATAAGTATTCACTTTTCCCACATTCATACCACTTAGATTTATGAAAGTAGTTTCACCTTCTGATGAACTCAGCTACTCTTCCATTGCAACAGCAGTGCTTGTTTCAACCATTCTACCAAGTAACCGTTGCTTATTGCCTTGTGCAGTTTCGTGCACAGTCTGTCCAAATATAAACACAGTCACTTTACTCTCCCTGGTATCTTTATCTTTCATTATAATAACCTTTACTGCTTTGCCATGCTTGGAAAATATCCAGTATAAATCATTGTTTCTCAGGGAAAAGGGCAAGTTGGATACACACACAGTACTCTTCCTTTTTAAGAGAGATTTTTGCTATAGGGCACATATGCTAGCGTGAGAGACAGAGACAAAGAGACAGAAAGTGAGAAATCACCTTGCAGAGAGAGGATGACTATGCCGCAATCCCTTCTCCTCCATTTTCCCCTCTAGATTTTGGGCACACTTGTGAACATGCCTGGCCTAAGTTTTAAACTGCTGAGTCCAGGACTCGAAGCACCATTGACTATGTGGGAGTCCAGCAATGTAACCATTATGCCACCTGCTGGTACATAGTACTTTTACTAGGTGCCAACCCACCTATCAGGTAGAGGGGACCCAGGAGGTTAAATGAGCAAACAGAGTCCTCAGCTTGTTGCAGAAAACCAGAGGGCCAAGGAACAAAAAGGCAGCACTCTGGAGAGGTAAGGGTAACTCTTTAATATGCCGGCATGCGTGGAGGGGTTAACGCTGGACCCACTTGGGGGTTGAGCACAGTCTTCTATTGGGAAGTTTGGGGAGGGGTGGTTTCCAGCGGGCTAAGGGGTAGTCTACCAGGAAAAAGCAGCCCATCTGGAAGATGCAGCCCATGGGGAAGATGTAGCCCAGAGTTTTTCTCAGGAAGAAAAGGTCAGATAAGCAGGGTGTTCAGCCTCTCAAGGTCTCAGATTGTTTTATCAATTCAGAGGGGGAGAGGCAGAGGCAGAGAATTCACAGAGATCTGGGATGACAATGGTCGGCCTTGGGCTATTGTGATTTCTGGGCCCATCCACATCATCCCCCCACCCCCAGCCTCCTCAATTATAATTTAGGAGGATCAATTAACAGAGGGACAAGAGCCAGGGCCAAAGAGAGGATCACCGGTAGTACTATGAGGAGGGCTAGGAGCAAGAGGATCTAGGGGTAAGGTAGGGATGACATCTGTCATCTTCCTTAGAGTGACTGTAGCAGCGCTGTAGTCTCCTCATCAGATCTCGGCTCTCTGGAAAGTCACCTTGGTTGGCTGCTCAGGGTGGCTCTTCGCTGTCCTGATTTCGGGGTCCTCAGCTCTGTGGCTCACTTTACTCGTATGGTGAATCCATGGGGCTAGCCATGTAACCTTAACCACAGTTGGGATAAAAAGTACAACATATGAGCCCACCCAGGTGGGCTGCAATGATTTTTTTTTTAATTTTTAACCCAAATAAGATCCCCAGGCTCATTTTTTTTTTTTTTTTTTGAGAAAAGAAAGCTTACTCTTGCCTTTATTATTATAAGGGACAGTTACAAGACTAAGTTAGTAAGGTGATACCAATCAAATAATAATTTTCTGATTTCTATCTATGATTTATTTAGTTTTTACATCAGACAGGTACAGTGCCAATATTGTAACAAGGTTTGAGGGAGGCACATCTCACATAATGGTGTGAAAACCTACTCATGCTTACGAACCTCAAAGGATCAGTACATATATCTTATATATATATATATTTGACTCCATGTGAGACTTTTTTTCACAAAATCCTTCCAATACCAATACATCTTAAAACTATTGCTCTAATACATAAACTCGTGTTGCCTTCTGTTCTTTTGATTTTTCTGTTCCTTTGATATTTTTTATATTTTTCTGTTCCTTTGACTTTTTTTTTACTGAGATGTAATTCACAGACCACAAAGCACACCATTTGGAGCATTCAGTTCAGTCATGTGTAGCACCTTCGCAAGGTTGCACAGTCATCACTGATTCCAGCCTGTTTGACTTATTTCAAAAATTTGAAAAACCACAGTGTTCATTTCATTCAATAAATATCCTTTGATCCTTATGCAGTATTACTGCAGCAAGTGAGAAGTCTGTGCTAAGAATGACGACAGCAAGTTCTCAACCAAATAACCAGCTTTCAGACGGTTTCAATAACTGCAGCGATTTCTTTGAACTGTCTGTAGAAATTCTGAAACTGTGGAATTGTCATTTCAAAGCACTTGTTCTTTACTTGCCCTGAATGATCCGCCACTTTTAGCATCACCGCCACATACGGATATTTAAGGGATCTGCAACTGTCGGAGCTCACAGCCATCCCCAGTTTCCACTGAAAATCTATGAGCTGCTTGGTGACCTGGGATTTGACATCCAGCGGGGGCTCCCCCGACCCCTCCATGGCGAGTGCCGCAGTTGGTCCTGCAGAGCCCAGTGCCCCCCCCCCTGCCCCGGCTCATTTTTATGTACCCAGTTACCAAGGGTCAAAATTGCTGGTGGACGTCAGCAGTTCATGTCTGGGTGACTAAGGGGGGGGGGGGAGTCCTGCCAAACAGAATCTCATAAGGGGAGTAACCACGTTTTTGAGGTGTACTTCGAACCCAGAGTAGGGCCATTGTGAGAACATACACCCAGGGACATCCTATGTCTTGACAGAGCTTAGGCAGGGTGGACTTGAGGGTGAGATTCACTCATTCAACTCTCCCAGAGTTCTGAGGTTGGCAGGCACTATGCAGTTTCCACTTTATGTGCAAGGCCTTTGCTATTTCTTATATGACTTATGCCACGAAGGCAGGGCCATTGTCTGACCCGTTCATAAGGGAGGAGTCCAATCCGAAGTACAACTTTCTTTAAAAGGGCTCGATTGACTTTCCTGGCTTTTCGAGTTCATGTAGCGAAGGCTTTCTTCTATCATGAGAAAGTGTAGACCGGTACTAGTACGTACTTACAGCCCCGGCATGGCCATACTTCTGAGAAATCTGTCTTCAATAACTCCAGAGGAGTCATCCTGGTAGTTTGTATTCCAGGTGGCCAAACCGGCCCCTACGGAGGGTTATCTCTGGCATGGGTCTCGCATCTCATGCTCAGAGTTGCACACCATAATGGTAGGCGACTCAAAAAGTAGTATCAGCCTAGCATGTTCTCTAGGTTAGTTTTCCTCCTGTGAGTCAGCTCGTGGTGCTGTTTTAACCAACGAATATCCTAGGGGCTGGGGTGTGTATATTCTATCTGGCAGTCTCCATCATCCATCTTCCAGGGTTGTTCCCTCTGGTTTTGCCCACTGATGTTCATCGGAAGTGTGTGGGGTGCTTTTGGGAGGCTTGTGAGTGGCAACATGTTAGCCACAGCAGTTGGGGCTTGATTGGCAACAGCCTTGGCCATCTGGTCCGCCAGCTGATTTCCCAAGACAATGGGGTCTTCCCCCTCTGATGTCCCCTTCAATAGATGATAACCACCTCTTTTGACTTCCAGACAGCCTCTTATAACTGGCCGGTTTTTTCCTTGTTTTTGATGGTTTTGCCTTCTGCCAAGAGGAGTCCTCTCTCTCAGTATAGTGCCCCATGAACATGCAGGATAGCAAATGCATAGCTTAAGTCTTTGCAGATGTTTGCCTTCTGATTGGTTGCCAGTCTTATGGCTCAGATTAATGCCCAGAGTTCAGCCTCCTGGCCCTCCTGAGGGCCATCCTTGGGGGAGTGCCATAGTCTCAATCACTGTGTACTGGGAGGTAACTGCATAGCCAGCATATCATGTCTGATCCTTTATGTAACTGCTACCGTCAGTGAAAAGAGTAAGATTGGGGGCCTTCAGTGGTGTGTCTACAAGGTCAGGACACCTAGAAAAATCCTCATCAAGGGCACCTTCACAACTGTGGTCAGGATGTCCTAGTGTGACCGGAAGAAAACTAGCAGGATTGAGAGTCTGTAAATCCTGGAGTCTTATTCAGAGATTTCCAATCATTAGGTCCTGGTAGTGGGCCATCTAGAGCTAGCAAGACATTTATATCCCCTGTGTTCATCAGTGTAGCCACCGAATGGGGGACCCGAGCATTGATAACTTGGCCTAAGGTTAACTTGTCTGCCTCTTTAATCAATTCAACAGTGGCAGGGAGAGCTCCTAGGCAAGGGGGCCATCTAGATGTCACTGGATCTAGTCTTTTAGACAGGTAGGCAATAGGCCTCCCCGATGGCCCAGTGGACTAAGTCAGGATTCCTAGTACTGTCTGGCTGTTGTCACATATAAGTAGGTTGAATTCCCAAGTGACATCTGGGATTCCTAAAGCCGAGGCTTTCCCAAGGCTTGACTTAAGATCCTGGCAAGACTGTTCTTGGTAGGGTCCCTATTCAAAGAGAGCTTCCTCTGGGCCTTTAAATAACTCATATAGTGGCTTAGCCTTTTTAGCAAACCTTGGGATCCAGATTCTGCAGAATCCTGCATCTCCTAGGAGCTCACGGAGTGGCTTTCGGGTTGGGGGCTGGGGCAGCCCACATACTACTGGCTTTCGTTTGCATCCAAGGACCCGATGTGCTTTAGTCAGTATGAATCCCAAAAATCGCACCTTGGTGCAGCAGATTTGGGCCTTTTTCCTTGAGACTTTGTATCCAGCCCGGGACAGGAGCTGGAGTCGTGCCTGAGTTCCCTCCCTTCCTGCAATTGTCTCCTGTCACTACAGCGAGCAGAAGGTCATCAACGTATTGGAGTAGAGTAAACAGTTTCCTGACTGGAAATCCTCTAAATCAGCAGCAAGTGCTTCTCCAGAGTTGGAGAATTTTTGAAGCCCTGGGGGACTCTGGACCACATGTACTGTGTTTTCTTTTGGGCGTCTAGATCTTCCCATTTAAAGGCAAATAATGGTTGGCTGACAGCTGCCAGTCACAGGCAATAGAAGGTGTCCTTGAGATCCAAACAACTGGACCATTCAGAGTATGCTGGGAGGGCACCGAGCAAAGTGTATGGGTTGGGAACGATGGGATGTAAGGTCACTGTGGTGGCATTCACAGCCCGTAAGTCCTGAACTGGCCAATAATTGCCAGAGGCTCCCTTTTTCACAGGGAGAAAGTGAGTGTTCCAGAGAGACTGGCACTCGACCAGGATCCCAGCTTCTCTGAGCCAGTCAGTGTGTTTCTTTATACCCAGTCTAGCAACCCGGCTTATAGGGTACTGGTGGAGGCACACAGGCCATCCCTGAGGTGTCAGTTCAATCACTACAGGTGGCTTGTTGATTGCCACTCCTGACGGGTTTCCCTCAGACCCAGACTATAGGGAAATCTTTAGCAAGTGAGGACAGTGCTTCATCATTTCCACTGGGTGTCTCAGGAGCGAACATTCAACATTCTTCCTCCCAGGGCATTGCCACATCCAGGATTTTGGCAGGGGCGAGCCAGATGAGTCAAGGCTGATTTGTGCCTTGACCTTAGCAAGTTTCTCCCCAGTAATGGAGTTGAACAGTGTGGCAGGTACAAGAACTCATAAGTAACCAAGTATCCTCCTTACTGACAGCTTCTAGCCTGTAAGAAGGGCCGAGTTTGGGTGTTTCCGGTAGCTCCCATGATAGTAGCTTTCCGGCCTGGTGGAGGAGACAGGGGCTGAGTTACTACAGAATGTTTAGAGCCTGTGACTACCATAAATGTCATTGGTTGACCCCCTACTCTGGCATTGACCAGGGGCTCCTGGGGGGCCGGGATCATTTAGCACAGTCGGTCCTATTCCAATCCCATCATGGCCTGGTATCTGCTGAGGAGGTAATTTGGGGGCTCTGGGTGAAAAGTCTCGGAAGTTCCCCGGGGTCTCTGTGTTGTTCTTCCTTGGTTTGCCTTTTTCTTGGGGCATTCGTTCTTCCAGTGCCCATCCTCCTTGCAGTAAATGCATTGGGTTGGTCTAAGCAGCTGGCCTTTGAACCACCTCTTGGACTGGGTGGGACATCCGGTTGCCTGAGAATGGCGGCCAGTGGAGCTGCTTTCTGCTTCATCCGTTCGTCTGTTTCCTTTTTATCCTCTTGATCTCGGTTTACGAACACTCGATTAGCCATCTCTAGGAGTTGAGTGGCATTCATTCCAGCAAAACCCTCCTGTTTTTGGAGTTTCTTTTGAATATTGGGGGCTGATTGGTCTATGACTGTAGCATTAATCATCTGCTGACTTTCAGAACTCTCGGGATCAAATGGAGTACAGATCAGGTACACTTCACAGAGCCTCTAATAAAATTGCCCCAGTGCCTCATCTTTTTTATTTATTTATTTTTTATTATTTCTGTAGTTTTTGCCATATTTGTGGGTTTCTTTGTACCAGCTGTCACTCCTTGTCAGAGTGCCTCCCAGTATCTGCTGAGATGGGCCCGGCCATCCTTAGTGTGGAAATCCCAGTCAGGCTTTTCACTTGGAATAGCAGTTCTAGCCCAAACCTTGGCGTCTACCATATCATTAGGGGCATGCTCTTGTAGCCACGTCTTTGGTGCCACAAGGACTCTGTGTTGTTCCTCTGTGTTAAGCAAGGTGAGGAGCAGCTGCCAGCAGTCGCCCCAAGTGGGCTGATGGGTTTGGAGTATAGACTCTCTGAGCTCTATCATTGCCTGAGGCTGTTCTGAGTAAGGGGGAGTGTGGTGTTTCAATGAAGCAAATCAGTGGTGGTAAAGGGTTGATAATACAATGTTGCTCTGCTCTCCATAATAGCCCCATCTGTGCCTATCAGAGGAGGCCCTCCGGTTTCTGAGGGCATCTGAAGACTGAGGTTTCCTCTGGCTGCAGCAGCTCATCAGGTGACCAGGGATGAGGTGGAGCTGCTAATGGCTCCTCTTCAGGAGTGCCTTGCAAAATAGCGGCCCCAGCTGGGGATTTCTTTTGGCCAGAGGCCAGTGGGTGTGGCATGACATGGGAGGCCAGAATATTACATTGATTCTTTACTCTAATGCAAATCCGTGCCCAGGACTGAATGATCTTGGTGACTTGTAGCCAGGAGTCAGAATAAGGGAACGGCCAGGGTAATCTCACTGTACACTGCCCGTACTGTGGGTAAGTATAGAGAGCCCTTAGTAGCCATCCCACTTTCAAAGAGGGCCATTGAATTTTACAGAGAGCTCACAGCCTCTCCGGTTTCAATTTAACTCCATAATCACCAGAAAAACCCTTTAGAAAGTTGGTCAGCATACAATCCAGCACAGTGGAATTAGATTTGGACTAAGGCTTTCACATTATATCCTGATTGTCTTCAATTTTTTAGCTGTTAGATGCCTGTACATTTCAAAAGGCATGGGAAATCACTGGTTAGAAAAAGGTTTTGATTAACAGACTCTGAAGGGACAGGGGGCTCCTGGGAGCAGGTCTTAACCCAGAGGTTTGGAAGCCATGAATTCTCCCAGAAAGGGGGTGGGGGGGGGCACTGTTTAAAGGGCCAGTAGGTTGTTTTTTCTCCTAGGGTGTTTTGGCTAAGGGCTGGAATCAGAAGGATCACAGCAGTTTTTCTCTGAGGTCCATTTTCTGGTACTTCCTACAGTTGATATTCCAGTGCTATAAGTTGATGCCTGCTTCTTTTTTCCTAGGTAGAGTGGACAGGTTTCGCTCTGTAGTGGAAGTCTTTATAGGAGAGTCAGGACCGGGACAGGGTTTTTTCATCACAGTTGAGAGAAACTCATGTCCCAGTTGCCAGAGACAGAACTTGTAACCTGACACCTACTCTGCCTGCCCACCTCTACAGGGAAAACCCTGCCAACCGTCCCTGTGCCCCCCTTCCCTTTTAACGGTGTCGCAACACAAAGGATGGGTGTCCTCCCCAAAGGAAGACCATTCAGAGGTCTGCCTGGCCGTTTCCCTCACAGGCTTTGTGTGTTTCCTTGACAATAGGTGGTTGGAAATAGAACCTCCACCAGATTGCATACGTCGAGAGGGAAGGGGGCCCTCAGTGTGTAATACCGCCACTGAGTCTTTATGGAAACATCACAGAAACACAGTAACAGACACACTCATGCCCTGTCGAGCAATGCACTGTGGGACCACAAACACATTCACTGTCACACTCACAGTCACTTGGAGGTTACACATTCCCTCCCTACACCAACCAAATTACCAGAGATAGCCAGAGGCCTACAATTACCAGATGGGCCTTAGCCCTGACTGTTGGTCTTGCCACCAAAGGAGAGTAAATGAATCTCTTCCACTCTTAAATGAGTGGGCTGACTGATTTCAAATGAGTCCTGACTGCTAGTCTTGTGACCGAAGGAGAGTGTACCGTTCTCCTCTTCCACTCAAACTGAGCGGGCTGACTGATAGGACTCTACAGATTCCCTGGGGGCTTACCAGATTACCAGAGCTGCCCACAGAAGATGCATCCAGGTCCAGAGTAAGAGGTGTTCCTTATCTCAAACTAGAGTCCAATGATCCAGAAATACTGTCCTCTGGGTGGGCATCGGGGCTGAGGGATGGCGTCAGACAAGTCAGGGGCGCGCCTGTCCTTCCATACCGCAGTGCCTGTCCCAGTGGGAGGAAGCACCCTGGAATCGGTGGCTCAAAAGGCCAGTCTGATTTTCGCTTCCCAGCCAACACACCAAATGTTGCGGAAAACCAGACGGCAGGAAAACAAAAAGGCAGCACTCCGGAGAGATAGGGGTAACCAATACACAGGTGCGTACGGAGGAGTTAACACTCAGAATCTCTGGCCCCACCAGCATATTAAAGTTACCTCATCTCTCTGGATTGCTGCCTTTTTGTTCCTTGGCCCTCTGGTTTTCCACAACAAGCTCAGCTAGGGGTCTTCCTTGCCCCTTGAAGAGGCCTGGGCATCTCGGATCACAGAAAGTCAGGTGTCCAGACGAGATTGTATAAACAAGCAGTGCCTCCTCCCAGCTCTCCTTAGACATGACCCAGAAGGTGGGCACAGAGCCAGGTGCCCTTGCTAGGTCATTGCAACAGTTTGTGTTTTATTCTTTCATCATGTGTATATGTGTGTATATGTACAGAAATTCTCAGAGATGTAACTATGTTTCAAAAAGAGGCTGTAGTTCAGCCTCTTCCTCTTCAGCCCTTCCCCTACCCTTCCAAGTTGTAGCCCTTTGAGATGAAGCAGCCACAGCTTTGTGATGCAGGCCAGGCCCTGGTCCCAAGGGAAACTCCCAGGGCTCAAGGCTCAGTTGCCTGAGAGCAGCAGTGCAATTCAGATGGAGATTTTTTCTTTCCTCTGAAAAGCCTTACTGCCTCATGGCTGAGCACCAGCACCACCCCATGGGTGACAGATGTCACCCTAGGCATCCTGTGTGGGCTGGGGCTCTTCCTCTTGTTATGTGCCTTCTTCCCTAGCAATCCACCGGGACCACTTCCCCAAAGAAAGACGAATGTCGGGGAGGTAAGAAACCCTCAGCCCAGACCCAACAGATAATGACTTTTTCTAATACTTTTTCCCCTTTTTCCAAACCAACAAGAGAAAGTCCAGAAATGAGAAATCTTGGGGTGGGGGAGGACAGAGCATGCTCCTCCTAGAGGCACTGGGCAGAGCAAAGAGCAGAATAAGCACTACGATGTCTACTTGAAGCTCTCAGAACACCTGTGGGTGTACTAGAACTGCCGGTGCAAGATCAGACACCAGGACTCGGCAACTTAGATTGGGGGGTCGCTTTGGGGAACAGGCCCTGAGCACTGGTTCATCAGTCGCTTTTCTGTGGCACATGTCTGGGGCCAATCTTCTCCCCTATATCCGGCAGCTGTAGGACTATGCTGGGCCAAAGAGCCTCTAGTCAGAGGCTGAAGTCCACCAGGGAAACAGACCCAGACCTGAGCTCAGATGTGTCTCGAGATCTGTCTGTGTTTCCTGAGCACAGGAAAAGGGACTGAGGACATCCCTGGGAG
The DNA here is from genome assembly GCF_000334495.1 of Tupaia belangeri chinensis. Classification (NCBI taxonomy): domain Eukaryota; kingdom Metazoa; phylum Chordata; class Mammalia; order Scandentia; family Tupaiidae; genus Tupaia; species Tupaia belangeri. Next base: position 5,090,811 of record NW_006159428.1, read on the forward strand.
TACCCCCTGGAAAATCCCTCTCAGAGTTGTGGGGTTTTGGGGGGGGGGGTTTGGTTATTTTTCAAAATTATTTCATTTTACTTATTTATTTACTTTCATGTGATCAGGGAGGGACAGACTGGGGGGGTTGTAAGAAAGCAAGCCACCTGGTCCAGGACTGGAACTAAGGTCAGTCATGATGGAGTCCAGCGCCCTTAACCACCATGCCACCTGCTGCCCCCCCCATTTAGAGTTTTTTGTTTTAAAGAAAAGCAAAGCACTTACAATATTTCAAACAGGACAGAGGGCAGATGGTGGTAAAGCAGGGTGCTCTGTTAGGCAGTCCCACACAAGAAGGGCCCTGGTTCCAGTCTGGAGACCTCCCTGAATACAACAGACATGGGTGTGCCCATGATGAGGGCTAGACAAAGAAAGGGGCGGGGCAGAGGTGGGTCACGGTATCAAGGCCCCATTGGGTGTGAGCTCTCTCCCTCATACATAAAACAAATAAGTAAAGTTTAAAAGTACGCAGAGTTCTACTGGCTGAAAATAGAAAGTCATGTAATTAAGAATAAATGTCGGAGCCTGTCTAGGGAGAAGAGAGAGCACTGGGTCTGAGGCCTTCCTCCTTTCTTGTTTCTCAACGTCTAGTGGACATAAGGGAAAGGAAGAAGAGGAGGAAAAAAGACCACATTCTGAAAGGTAAGGGTGTGCCCGTCCACCCGAGGTCCTTAGAGCTGATTTCACCTCCTAGTTTCAAGGGACAGCGCCATGTCTCCCATTATGCCTGCTGGAAAGCCCTGAGAGGGAGGGTCCTGAGGAGGAGTCAGAATTGGCTACTTCTCAGATTCTGAGCTCAGAATGAAGCCAAGTGGGCTAGAGAATGCGCTGTCCAGGAGAAGGCTGTGCCAGAGGCTGGGGCCAACAGCACCTAGATTTGGAGGGGGACTTTCAGCTCCAACTGTGGATAAGGGTGTCACTTTGTCAGGCCACTTTCTGTCTGCAAGGCCCGGGCTTCCCTTCCCTGGGGTGGTTGTGAGGACCATGAGGGACGATGGACCTGGAGGTGCCTTGTCTAGGATAATGTGCTACCTCCCGTGCCCCTTGCAGTCATGGCCTGGGCAGGGACCATGGACACTGATGTTTGGGCACCAGAGTCTTCTCTCCTGTTCCCTGTTCAGAAAGGACCTTGCACTCAGCTCCTGTAAGGGACACCCTACCCCCATCCCTCCCTTCTCCACTATGACCCCTTCTCCTGGCTTCCAGCTTACAGACATGGGCAGAAACAAGAAGAGAAGGTTTGAGACCTGAATTCCCTTCTGAAGTGAAGAACATTCCACTTCTTGCCCTTGTCCTCCAGCCTACTTGGGCCCATTTTGTGGCCCCAGTACCTGAGGCCAACCTGGGATCCAGAGACCACGGGAAGGGAGGGGAAGTGACCACAGTCCTGGGGTGAGCTGTGCAAAGTCAGCGTGTCGAGCAGGGAAGGACTGTGGTTGCAGGTGTTCCCACCTGCCTGGCCCTCATGCCCTGTCTGCTCGCTACAGCTGGGGCTGCCTCTTGTCTCCTGCAGCTCCCTCCTTGATGAGAAACTCTCCCATCAAGATACCCCGAGTGAGGTGTACAGACCAGCACAAACTAGAACCCACCAGCCACCTGGGGAGTGTTTGCAAGATACTTCTCCAGCCCATTATTGCTCATTGGCTCCCCTGACCCCTCTTCCTGATCATCCTCTGCCTCTGGCCTCCACCATGGCAGCTGAATCTCAAAAATACCAGTCTACCTTGAAGAATGTCCCAGGGAGCTACGTCCCAGGCACCTTACCTCCAAGGAACTTCTGTCTGGTTTCTCCTTTTTTTTTTTCTTGGAGAGGTTTTTGCTATAGGGCACGTGCGCTCGCCAGACAGACAGAGAGAGACAGAGACAGAAAGCGAGAAATCACCCCCCGGGGAGGGGATGGCCATGCCGCAATCCCTGCTCCTCCATTCTCCTCTCAGGATCTTGGGCATGCACGCCCATGCACCCGGCGCGAGTTTAAGCCACCAGATCTTGGTCGCGAATCGCAGTCAACTACATGGAAGTCCAGCTACATAGCCATTATGCAAACTGCTGGTCCCTGGTTTCTCCCTTTGCGACTCTCTGGGCCCTTACCTGGCTGAGCTGTCTCATTTCCATCCTCTCCTTGTGGTGGGCAACAATCAAGGCCCTGTTTCTCTGCACCTGGTCACACAGGAAATCCCAGCAGAAACACCTTTCCCCTCAGCCACCAGACGCTCCATTCTGTGGAGACCCTATGCACAAGGTGGCTGAGGCTGGTGGCCTTTCCTTTGTCAACCCAAATTTCAGAAACTGCTGGAGATACTGATCGCCAAGAGGGCAGAGGAGAAACTGTGGAAGGAAAAAACAAAAGAGGGTTTGTTTCTAAAACAAATGAGCCCAGGATGTCCCCTGGATCCTCTGGGAAACCTCACTGGGAGACAAGCAGGACTTTGCAATCTCACAACCCTTTTGGATCTCAAAAGGCACAGCAGCTCTCTGGGTCTCGGGAGCTCTCTTATCTCATGGGCTTGGAGGTTACTTTACAGCAGAAATGCAGCCGGCTTTTCTGGAGCCTCCCCTCACTGCATAGTGAGTCCTTCGTGGCAACTGCCTGGGTCTCAAGTAAACCTGCCTCGTGCAGCTCTACTTAAGTTAAAATCAACAAACAATCTGACACACTTTGAGCTCAAATGGAGGGTGATATTCCTTCTCAACTTCCTCAGGCCCAGCCCTTGCCTCATGCTGCTCCTCTTCCCCATTGTGGCTCAAAACGTGCCTCCACTTGTGGCTCAGTTCAAGTCCCAGGACTCTCTCCCCAGTTCTGTCCCAACCCTACCATGCTCTTCTCACACTATGGACTGTAGAACATCTCAGCCTGCAACCCAGAAACAGGCACACTTTTTGATCGTCACTGGAGAGCAACAGCAGGAACAGTCCTTGCAGAATCCACAAAAATGGAAGTCTGTAAACACTGAACTCAGAAAACCTCAGGCATCGTTTGGCCAAGCCACTCCCAGCCTTTCCCAGGACAGCGGGGCCTCTGAGACCCACCAGTCAGTCCCTACCCTTCCTGGGGATTCCATCAGCCCTGAGGTCCAAGGGCAGCAGCAGAGACATACTCAGCAGAGACTTACCAAGTTCAGATACCCTGAGAGTCCTCCCTGGGAATTTCAGGAACAGATGCAGCCTCAGGGCAAATTCCCAGAGGAGTATCCATCTAGGACAAGGGACAGGGCTGAGCCCTCCCAGCCCTCTCTGGTCATGGGTAAAAGCAGCAAGGTTGTGAGGAAGGTGAGGGGACGGCCCTATATAAGATTCTGTGAGGTCCCAGCAGAGGTCAAGCGAGAGAAGAGCCCAGACGAGGACCCAGGGCAAAATCTGAAGAGGAGCCCAGGAGATCTACCCAGAGGTTCGAGACTCTCATCTCAGGAAGTTCTGCAGGACGCTCAGGGGGAGACAGAAAGGCCCACCACGAGGCCCTGGAAGTGTGATTCAGACAGTTTCCTATTCAGCAGCCCAGATGAGAATCATTTCCAGAAAACACTGAAAGCCCACCTGGGCAATAAGCTGGGGAAGGTCACTGAGGACAGGGTTCCCGTGAGTATACGTCAATCCTGGCTGGCAGCCAGCCATGCTGCACCCAGGCCTGACACCTGTCTGAGCCCCAGGTATGTGGCATCCCGGGAGGGCCCGGGCTCCTATGTGAACACCTCGCAGGAGCTACGCTTCCTGCCTCAGAGCACTTGGCAGAGGCTGGAGACCCGCCTGGCAAGGGGTCGAGTGAGGCCCAGGTGGGGTCCACAACTCCAGACCCTCAAGCTCAGATGTGTCCAGTTAGGGGAGCCCCAGCCCTTACATCTCTCATGGTCAACTATCCCCTTCTCAGTCAACTGTGGATCTGGGACCAGCCTGAGAACTAAGGTGGCCGCACTCCTGGAAGACGCACCTCAGAAAGCTCCAGGACAGGAGGGGCTAACAAAGTCCATCCCTACTGTGCAGACGCCTCTCTCTACTCCCTCACCTGCATTTAATAAAGTCCAAGGGACCCTGAGAAGGACTCCAGCAAGCAGAACCGGACAGTGGGCCAGGTGGTCCTCCCAGCCCCTCACAGGCAGCCTCAAGGGAAGAACTGAGCAAAGAGAGAGTGATCACAGGGACTGGGAGAAGTGGTTCAGAACCATGTCCAAGTCCAGCACCAGCCAGGAGTGGGCCACAGGAACAGAGAGGGAGTGAGGCCTCCCCAGACTCCGGCCATCCCAGAAAATCCCTGCATAGCAGTATAGGGTCCCAGTCCTTGAGGACCAAAGACAACATGGGGATAGTGAAGCCCAAGGAGAAGAGTCTGGCTTGGAAAATCACTGTGGAAACCAGTATACTGGCAAACTTAAAAATCATTAATATGAGTCCGAGCAGCTCAGGGTCTCCAGGGAGGAGTCAAAGCCGCTCTCCTGCTGCCAAGAAGGTGCAAGAGCCAGGCCTAATATCACAGTGTGTCAATGACCTTGAGATTGAGGTGGAGATCCACGGAGAGCACCAGGCTCTAAGCCCTGCCCGAGGTGTCCTCCTTCAAGACCTCACCACTGGCGTCATCTGTCAAGGCCGCACTGCTGGAACGAGGATTCAAGACTACCTCAGGGGTGGTTGCCAGGGCCTCTCGGGCCACTCCGGCTGGCTCCCAGAACTTGTCTGGTAGGAAAGCGTCAGCTGCCCAGGAGACACGTGACTTCACAAGGAGGGCAGGGAGCAGCCAAGGGCAGCAGGTGCCCAGGTCCCAAATAGTTCAGAGCCCGTGGAAGAACCAGACCAAGATGCCTGGCCCTGATACGACAGGGGGCTAAAGGAGGCCTAGATCAGGAGGGCAGGAACAGGGGCTGGGAGGACCCGCGTGCTTCCAGACCAGTGGGATGAGCCCCCCTGTCCAGGGTAGGGGAATAGGAAA
>NW_006159428.1:5097470-5104184 GCF_000334495.1 Tupaia belangeri chinensis
CCCTGAGGTCCAAGGGCAGCAGCAGAGACATACTCAGCAGAGACTTATCAAGTTCAGATACCCTGAGAGTCCTCCCTGGGAATTTCAGGAACAGATGCAGCCTCAGGGCAAATTCCCAGAGGAGTATCCATCTAGGACAAGGGACAGGGCTGAGCACTCCCAGCCCTCTCTGGTCATGGGTAAAAGCAGCAAGGTTGTGAGGAAGGTGAGGGGACGGCCCTATATAAGATTCTGTGAGGTCCCAGCAGAGGTCAAGCGAGAGAAGAGCCCAGACGAGGACCCAGGGCAAAATCTGAAGAGGAGCCCAGGAGATCTACCCAGAGGTTCGAGACTCTCATCTCAGGAAGTTCTGCAGGACGCTCAGGGGGAGACAGAAAGGCCCACCACGAGGCCCTGGAAGTGTGATTCAGACAGTTTCCTATTCAGCAGCCCAGATGAGAATCATTTCCAGAAAACACTGAAAGCCCACCTGGGCAATAAGCTGGGGAAGGTCACTGAGGACAGGGTTCCCGTGAGTATACGTCAATCCTGGCTGGCAGCCAGCCATGCTGCACCCAGGCCTGACACCTGTCTGAGCCCCAGGTATGTGGCATCCCGGGAGGGCCCGGGCTCCTATGTGAACACCTCGCAGGAGCTACGCTTCCTGCCTCAGAGCACTTGGCAGAGGCTGGAGACCCGCCTGGCAAGGGGTCGAGTGAGGCCCAGGTGGGGTCCACAACTCCAGACCCTCAAGCTCAGATGTGTCCAGTTAGGGGAGCCCCAGCCCTTACATCTCTCATGGTCAACTATCCCCTTCTCAGTCAACTGTGGATCTGGGACCAGCCTGAGAACTAAGGTGGCCGCACTCCTGGAAGACGCACCTCAGAAAGCTCCAGGACAGGAGGGGCTAACAAAGTCCATCCCTACTGTGCAGACGCCTCTCTCTACTCCCTCACCTGCATTTAATAAAGTCCAAGGGACCCTGAGAAGGACTCCAGCAAGCAGCACCGGACAGTGGGCCAGGTGGTCCTCCCAGCCCCTCACAGGCAGCCTCAAGGGAAGAACTGAGCAAAGAGAGAGTGATCACAGGGACTGGGAGAAGTGGTTCAGAACCATGTCCAAGTCCAGCACCAGCCAGGAGTGGGCCACAGGAACAGAGAGGGAGTGAGGCCTCCCCAGACTCCGGCCATCCCAGAAAATCCCTGCATAGCAGTATAGGGTCCCAGTCCTTGAGGACCAAAGACAACATGGGGATAGTGAAGCCCAAGGAGAAGAGTCTGGCTTGGAAAATCACTGTGGAAACCAGTATACTGGCAAACTTAAAAATCATTAATATGAGTCCGAGCAGCTCAGGGTCTCCAGGGAGGAGTCAAAGCCGCTCTCCTGCTGCCAAGAAGGTGCAAGAGCCAGGCCTAATATCACAGTGTGTCAATGACCTTGAGATTGAGGTGGAGATCCACGGAGAGCACCAGGCTCTAAGCCCTGCCCGAGGTGTCCTCCTTCAAGACCTCACCACTGGCGTCATCTGTCAAGGCCGCACTGCTGGAACGAGGATTCAAGACTACCTCAGGGGTGGTTGCCAGGGCCTCTCGGGCCACTCCGGCTGGCTCCCAGAACTTGTCTGGTAGGAAAGCGTCAGCTGCCCAGGAGACACGTGACTTCACAAGGAGGGCAGGGAGCAGCCAAGGGCAGCAGGTGCCCAGGTCCCAAATAGTTCAGAGCCCGTGGAAGAACCAGACCAAGATGCCTGGCCCTGATACGACAGGGGGCTAAAGGAGGCCTAGATCAGGAGGGCAGGAACAGGGGCTGGGAGGACCCGCATGCTCACAGACCAGTGGGATGAGCCACCCTGTCCAGGGTAGGGGAATAGGAAACGTGCTTGGAAGTAAAGACCCAGAGCTCTTGGAGGAGCAGGGACAGGCACCCACAGAAAGATCTTCTAGGCAAAAGATAATACTTATTAAGTATTTTAACCCTATTAAAAAGAGAAAAGGGCTAGAAGAGCCCCTGCAGAAAGATAAACCCCCAATGGCTACTGCCCAGTAGTGGGGATGAGTCATGGGCAAAGTGTTCTCTGACAGCCGGGGTGCAGATGCCCAGGCGCTCAGTGAGATTGTTGCAGAGATCCTGCTTAACAAGCTGAAGCTTCAGCATGCAGAGGGTCCCTCCAAGTTCAATTGCCACAAAGACTATTTCCAGCCTGCTGTGGGCAGGTGTTCCAGCAACCACAGTGGTCCTTCCTACCCAGAGCAGAGGAGAGTAAAGAAAGATGTGGCCTCCGGTCATCAAGCCACTTCCAGGGGCCACAATTGTACCAAGAACAGGTGGATCCAAGACAAGGACAGCAACTGGATCCCGTCAGCCAGAGAGTCTTTGCCCCAAGCCAACCACAAGCAGCATAGGCCAAGAGGGGCAGGAAGCACAGACTACCCCATCTACTCTCCTGGCCACTACCTCCTATGGCAAGATGTCCCATCTGGGCCATCAGGTCCTCCTCCTCACTCCTTCCTGCAGGGGAAAAGCTCCAACCAATTGGGAGCTTGTCTCACTCTGTCTCAAGTGAGCACATCCTGTGAATGCCAGTGACTAGTCCCCGTCAGACTCACTTTGTTTCCTAACACACATGTGTTCTTAGAAAAGGTGGCTCTGTTTGTGAGTTCTGGGGCCCAGGGAAGGTCTTCATCTGCATTCCCTGAGTGCGGCTCCTAGAAGGCATGCAGCAGCTGCTCTGCAGACAGGATTCCTAGGTGCTCCCTAAGGTCCCCTCTCTGGGTCACTGTAGAAACTAAAGGAAACCTTGAGGGCATGGCAGGGTGAACCTATGAGGATTTCACCCCAGGGCCTGGTACCACCTATCCGTCCTCTTCCCCTCCACCTTGAACTTCCTGCAGTGCTAAGAGACAAATTTACTGAGGCATCAGAGAGATGAGCTTCTCCTGGGGTTCCAAGCCACTGCCCGAGTAATGTAGCTTCGCTGTCACAGGGGGAGGGGGGGAATTGGTAGGGGGAGGGCATTGAAGGTATAAAGTTCAGTGATAAGAGAAAGCTTAACCCCAAGTCTCCTAGAGAGGATTAGAGTGTTACCAAACTCAAATCAGGTGCGCTAGCCCAAGCGCTATAAAATGAAACCACGGGTGCACCGTGTGATGAGAAAAGCACAGCTTCATTGCAGAGCGCACAGCAAGGAGAGCAGGCAGCTCATGCTGAAAAGACCCAGTCCCCAGGTGTGCCCGACACGTGTTTACACGGGCAAAATTAGGGGCAGAGGACCCAGGCACGTGGTCAGTTCCATGACTGGCTCAAGAGACTGTGATGATCATCTGGGCAATCTTAGATGATCCAATTTCTCTTCAGGTGTCTGGAGCCATTCAGCCTGGGGTCTTTTGAGCTCACAATCAGCAGTTTTCTTCCTACAACACATCTTACCTATTGACATGAAAACCTTTTCTTTAAGTGAGAGTTTCAGAGGTCAAATGGCCCTAATTCAAGGTCTATGTTGTTTCTTTATCATAACCAAAGTCTGAAGACTTCCCCCTTACTCTGGCCCATTTCAATGTAAATGGACCCTGTATTCAAAGAACCTCAGAAAATACACATTTAATTCTGCCTTTATTAATGATCATTTTGGGAAATTCTCTTTCTTTAACTGAAGGGAAACTGAGGACTCATCCCTCTTAGAGGATCCCTGCTTGGTTTTAAGAGAGCACCTTCCTCCAGGGTGTCCTGCTCTCCCGATCAAGCAGGGAGAAAGAGGGGCCAGGCCAAGCCCTCCCACCTATGGGCAGGTGGTGCCCCCCTCCCAGGCTTCTGCCTTCCTCATTCTCAGGAGCAGCAGGGAGGACAGACCTGCAGCTCTGCCTGTGAGTAGGAGCAGAGGGCAGGTTCAGAAAGGGCATCTTCTCTGCCCAGGGTCTCACCTTCCCCTCTGGTGCACATGGTGGGCCCAGGAAGGGCAGTGGGAGGAGGGTTAGAAAGGTCGGGGCCCAGAAAGGAGGCTGTATCAGGGTCACCCTCAGGGGTGCAGTGAACAGGAGCCCCTGAGTCCTGCCACATCCACAGCCCTTTGAGTAAGAGACCTCGGGGCCAGCACCTCATCCTGACCACACAGAACCCTGCACAGCTCCCAGATTAATGAGCTGGGGAAGCCGGCTTCAGCCCACAGAGGCCAGACTGGAGAGGAGGCACAGCCCATGAACAGGGAGGATGAACTCCTGACAGCGCACACCATCAGCTGCAGGAATCACCTCCTGGAGTCCAGTAAGGAGGAAAGCCCCTGAGGGAAAAGCCCAGACAGGGATCTGGCGAGTGGTTCACAGTCTGGTGACTGTGACATACAGACGTGGCCCCAGGGCTGCTCCCAGGGAGAGGGAGGGGACTTTATAGGCCAAGGGACTGGCCTAGGGTTACAAAGACTCTCACCTTACTCCTTGCTTGCTCCAGAGACCTGCAGGGAAGACAGAAAAGTGTCCTGTGCAAAATGAAGGGGGTGGGGGGGGCAGGCCAGGAGTGTCCCTGCTCTTGCCTCCCTCAGTTTTCCAGCACAGGTCACATCTTCCCAGGGCCCCATTCACATGGGAAAGCAGGAGGCCCCATTAGCAGCCAAAGGAGGAAACAGTCCTCAAGCGATCCTCCAGTGATCTCCAAACTGGGTCAGCAGGGTGGAACAGGCCACAGGCTCAGGCTCTGGCCAGCTCCGGGAGCCATATCTCCCTGGAGCAAGGCTCCTTCTAGGCCCAATGACCTAGGCAGCCTCCAGGATGGTCTTCACACTGCCAGGACCCCTGGAGGGGTTGGGCTCTCAGAGTGGGATTCCCCACAGCTTGGCCCTGAAACAGTTGCTGGGCTGGTGTGCCAGAGCTCTGAGAGGCGGGTTCTAGACTGTACAGGAGTTAGACATAAAACCCCCAATCTGGGGAGAAGTGCAAGGATGGTGATGCCAGGGAGCACCAGGACCCAGGAAGAGTGGGTCCCTGTGCTACCCCACCTTGTCCCCAGGAGCTATAGAGAGGTCAGTGACAGTGATCACCCAGAGACATCCACAGAGACCCACACTAAGGGACCACCTAGAGACATTTATAGAGTCCCACACACAGATTTCTCAGGACCTTCAAAAGACCCAGACCCAGAGACTTCCCCTGATCTCTTAAGAGACCCACACTCAGGGCCTGTAGGTTGTGTAGCAGGTATGTTGGTGGACTCTCACATGGTCGACCACTGTACCAGTCCTGGGTCCAGCAGCTTGAAGATCACGCCGGATCCGTGTGCATGAGTGCCCAAGATCCCAGGAAGAGCATGGAGGAGAAGAGATTGTGACCATCCCTCCTGAGGGGTTGATTTCTTACTTACCCTCTCATTGTCTCTGTTTCTGTCTCCCTCTAGCAAACACACACACCCTAAGGCAAAAACCTCTAAAAAACAAAAAACGATTATATAAAGAGACCCACACTCAGAGACATTCAGTAACTTCTACAAAGACCCATATCCAGACACCCCGGAGACATCCACACTGCCAGAGACCCACACGCAGTGACCTCTTCAGAAACTCACAAGCAAAGACCCCTAGAGATCTCCACAGATGCCCAGAGGCCCCCCAGAAACTTCAGAGCATCATTTTGTGAGAGGGCAAGAGCAGACAAGGTGAGAAATCAGCCCTCGGGGGGAATGGCCACACCATAATCCCCTGTACTCCATTTTGCTCTTGGGATTTTGGGTAAGCACTGTGGACAGAAGTCTGACTACTTTTCCTATTTTTCCAAAATCTTTTTAAAAGGGAAGGGGGAAGTCATGCCACAAACATTGACAGACCATTTATTTTCTATTAACGGAATTCTTCTTACCTCCTGTCCCTGGCATGGTATCTTTGAGATGTGTATTTCAACCAATTACAGTATATTCTTTTGCTTATCTCTTCCTAAGACACAGAACTTCCCTTTCCTTGAGATGTAGATTAAGCCTTTCTTTAACTAATCTCTTCCCAAGACACAGATCTTCCCTTCCAATCACCAACCTAAGAATTGTCGAACCCACCTATAACCTACAAGCTCCTGCTTCTACATGTCCCACCTTTTTGGGCCAGACCTATGGAAAATCTTTTCACTACATGTTGTCTGTCAACCTCAAAACTAAATAAAAGGAACCTCTGTACATGATCACCCCGAGAAAGGCATGTATGCCTCTTCTCCAGGCCTAGGTCACTCATATTTGGCTTGGAAATAAACCGCATTAATTATTAATTATTAATTTTACAGTTGGTTATTTTTCTGTTGACAGCACACACATATGACCAGTGTGAATTTCAAGATGCCAGGTCCAGGCCTGAAGCCACACAGTCAGCCTTGTGAAATCCAGCCACCTTACCCTTTCCAGAATTGCTTGTCTGTCTGCTCTTCTTAGAAAATGACCAGAAGTCACCTAAGGGAGCTCCATATTGATGGCCTCATCCAATCCCAGTCACTTCCCAAAAGCCCTCCTTTTAACATTATTATCAAAATAAGTCTCCATCCACTCGACACTATTAAAATGTCTCACCAAGTTTCAACATGTGAATGTCTGGGAGTCATATTCAAATCATAACTCTGCTTGAAAATGGTTTATTGCACAGCAATAGAAACCTGTCATCCATCACCCATCCACCCATCCATCCAATCTCATGAGAAGAGCTACACTAATTATCTGTGCAATTACCTATGAAGACCATCTACAGTTCTTAAGCTGGTTAAAAAAAAAAGATGTATA
>NW_006159428.1:5106618-5113683 GCF_000334495.1 Tupaia belangeri chinensis
TTCCTGTGTAACCTGGGCCATTATCTGTCTTAATTTGTTGAGGTTTACCCATAACTGAGAGTGCGGCAAGTACATGGGAAATAACATGTTTGCTGGCCTCACCAGTTTGTGCCATGGCAAAAATAAACCACTAAAGGTATCAACAGAAACATGAACATAAAACAAAACCATGGGTAGATAAAAAATATAAAAATTTATCTGGAGGAAAATGGTTATCAATAGTTTTAGCAAAGGAAGCACATGCAATAGGCCAGAAATCTGTTTGTTGGAATAGCCAGTTAACTTGGTCTTTAGTATATGGCTGGGTAATTGTATCAGGATCTTTGCCATATGTCCAGGCAGACCACAACTGGAGCAATTGCCTCCATTATTACGGTTAAGAAATTGGCAAATAGTATATCCTTTAAGAGCAGCGGCCAGAACCAATCCCTGTTGGTATGCTGACCCAATATCAGAACATAGGCGAATATATCCTGATCAATTTGTCTTTTTTTCTATATGGCCTGATTGCTGCTTGACAAGCAGCATTAGCATTTTCATATGCCAATTGTTTAACAAAATTGGTACCTGCATCAGCACTGCCAAATATTTTCCCTGCTGCAGTAATTAACCAATGAACAAATTCAGAAAAAGGTTCATCAGGCCCTTGTTTTATTGTTGCAAGGGAGGTACTTAACTCTCCTTTAGTAGGAAGTTTTTTCCAAGCTCTCATGGCTGCTGTATTAATTTGAGCAAATAGACCAGTGTCGTATTATAGCTAGTTTTTATAAATTGAATAATTACCTTCTCCAAGTAGCATGTCTAAGGTCCACCCATTGAGTGCCTGAGCGTTACAGTGGGCCATGTCTTGGCAGGCCTCTGCAAACTCAGATTTCCAAAACAAATAATCTCCCCCAGAAAGAAAGGCTTTTGTTAAGGTGTACCAATCTGAGGGCGTAAGCCATCCTTCAGTAATGGTTTCCAATAAGGTAAGTGTACAGGGGGCAAGTGAACCATATTGGGTAATAGCTGTTTTGAGTTCTTTAATTAACTTAAAATTGAAAGTACTATGTCTCCTCCAAACATGGTTTTGATTGTCAGTAATTTCTGTGACCGGAAAGGTCTCATAAGTTACTTTTGGTGTAACTTGGGCTGTCTTTGGGGCTATATTTGTGGAAGTTGGTTGTTCTAATTGCGAAATCAGTTGGCGATGTTTCTTTTCTAATTGGACTTGTGTTTTTAAACGCTCAATTTTATGAATGAGTTCTTGCTCTGGATTGCCAAGGGGCAGCGCGAAAGAGTTATAAGTACGTTTTAGGATGTCTATATACAAAATCCTATTCTTAGGTGTAGCATTACCCATGATTGCTCACACCTAGGCACTAATTAATTCTGTATGGTTTTGATTCTTAGGTGTAGCAATACCCTGACTGCCTGCACCTAGGTACTTCTCTGGTTTGTGCGAAGTTTTTGGGGCATAGTTATTATCTTTTTGATTTCTGGGGTTTTTAGTCTTTTCATTGTCCAGTGTGACATCTTCGTCACTATCTAAAGATACGAGGTCTATGGTTTGGGTCTTTTTAGGCTCAAGGATATCTGAGGGAAGAACACTCTTTTCTTTTGGTAGCTCATTTTGCATAATCTGTTCCCCTTCGGTAACAATGGCAGAAATTTTGGGGTCCTTAGGGTGGGTACTAAGGATTTCATTTACTAGATTCCAATAGGAAAATGTGGTTATGGGAAACTTTTCTGGGCCAAAGGTGAAGTAGTGATCTTTAAAAGCATCACCTACCTTTTTCCACCTTTTTTTGTCAATGGTTCCTTCTTGAGGAAACCATGGACAAGCCTCCTTCAGGAAATCAAAAAAGGTGAGCAGTTGTTTAACTTTCACTTTACTCCTTTTGTCTTAAGGGCTTCCTTTAACCCCTGAACAAACAATTCGTGCTGGCTGAGCTCTTCCCCATTATACTCTATGCTATAACCTGCATATCGTGAGTGAGTACTCACAGGGATGTCGTCTTCTGCGTCCCCTGAAGTTATGCCACGGACTTCCAACCTGCTCCTCTTTGGAGCTTCTTACTCCTCTCCAGAATCTTCGGGAACCTGTTGCTGCTTCTTGAACTCAGGTCCCTGTCCGGTCGCCAGAATGTCCCAGCCTGTGGGACAATCGAGCCGAGTGCCTGAGTGAGAGAGCGAAGGTCTGGAACCGCGCAGCATCACAGCATGGGAGCAACACAGTGTCACAGATCAAGATGGTATGCAGTCGCTCGTTTACTGAGGGTCAGAGAACATTCTTATATGCACAGGGTAGGAAGCTGATTGGTCGTACAATGAGGGATGCAATTCTACAACCACCGACTTGTTGCTACCTTAAAGGGTAAAGCCAGGAAGCTAGGTAAAAAAGGGGCAGGAATTGTTGTGGACCTGACTGAGGACCTGCCTGAATGAGGAAGTCTAGGGTGAATTGTTTACTCCCAGAACAAGGATACTTGAAGGTCCTTGTATGAAGGTCATATCAGCCATTTTTGGTTCATGTGGCTTCCTACAGACCAGTAATCAATAGTTTACAGACTGGCCCAAGTTGCAGACCACACTCTGGTTAGCACAGATAGATTTCTCTATCTGTGTTCTCTATTCTGTGTTCCTGAGAGAATCACTTAATAAAAATGTTAAGTCTAGAAAATGTAAAGTCTCCTTGCTGGAACATTTTATTTCTTTGTATTACATTCTAAGCTGTCATTTTTAAGAGTGAAAAGGATAACAACACCAGCAGGTGGTAAGGTCATTGGGGGCACGGTACTCCCACATGGCCAACCATGGCTCCGTTCCCAGATCAGGTGCTGACTTTCTTGCTTTCTCTCTCTCTCTTTATGTCTCTCATTCTCACTCTATCCCTATCTGGTCAAATTACAATAAATAAACAAACAAATAAATAAAGTTTAAATAAAATAATTTTTAAGAAAATTTTTTAAATGAGTGAAAAGAATAAGGATTTGACATCAGTGCACATAGACCATATTTCTAGCATGGTTATAGACAGGTTATTTAACTTTCCAAGCCTCACTTTTCCTCACTTAGAATGTATGTATAGGGCCAGCAGGTAGTGTGGAGTTTAAGGTGCTGGATCCCACATGTCAACTGCATCATTTGTGTTGTGGACCCAGTGGCTTGAAAATCACACAGAGCACATGTGTGTGCATGCCTGAAATCCTGAGAGGATCTTGGAGGAGAAGGGACTGTGACATGGCCATTCCCCCTGCGGATTGATTTCTCAACTTCCCTCTCTTTCTCTCTCTCTCTACCCCCCCCTTTTGTTTCTCCCCGGGGAACACGTGTGCCTTACAGCAAAAATTAAAAACAGAAAGAATTGGGCCAGAGATGTCGATTATCACTTAGCTCAGTGCCTGCAATGTAGCCATGAGCAATAAATTGTTCCTAAGTTTTTTGGTTACTTAGGTTTTATTTCATAATCATGACAGACTTCACAGTTCAGCTATACCTGCAGGGGAATAAGGAAAATGTGGAACACAAACAACGGCAGAAAGAACACAGGACACACTGAACAGATGGGGTGGGTGTGCTCTCCTGAGCTGCAGAAAGAATGGTCTGGTGGCTAAAAGAAAACACAAGTCAAATTCATTAGACTCGTCCATAGTCAGCAGTGATGATCTCCTTATTGGTCTCACCGTACTTTCTTGGAGACCACCCTGTGTGACAATGGCCCAGATCTGCTGGAAAACACCTTGAGTAACCTGGCACCCTGGGTCCTGCACACAGTCTCCTGTAACCTGTTTCCCAGAGAAGCAAGCCAAGTGCCACTGGGT
The DNA here is from genome assembly GCF_000334495.1 of Tupaia belangeri chinensis. Classification (NCBI taxonomy): domain Eukaryota; kingdom Metazoa; phylum Chordata; class Mammalia; order Scandentia; family Tupaiidae; genus Tupaia; species Tupaia belangeri. The sequence continues at coordinate 5,110,422 of NW_006159428.1, forward strand.
TAATGTGCCCTATGATCTATGTTATAGCTCTTTCATGCTATGCTTTTTGTTTCCAAGTACATCTTTAACTTCCTCCTTAAAGATGTTCTTGCTTTAGGAATATCCTGCTGTTCTTATGTTCATCTTTTTCCATCCACTGTACATTTACAGAATTTGTCATTGTAAATATGTATGGTAAAATTTGCTAAGTATCAAGCCAGCAGGTGGTGTGGTGGCTAAGGGTGCTGGACGCCCACATGGTGGACAGTTGTTTGAGTCCCAGACCTGGTGGCTTGCTTTCTCACTTTCCCTCTTTTTCACTCTGTCCCTCTCTGATCAAATTTTTAAAAATAAATAAATGGAGTTGAATAAAATAATTATTTTTAAAAATTTGTTGAGAAAATGTCATCTATTTACTTTAAAGTATTGTTTATGATCTGATGTTCCAGTCAATCAACATAGAGCATAGGAGAAGGCTGCATTTGAGTTCTCTAGAATCCCCGCCCTGCAACTTTGCTAAATTTATTTACACTATGAGTCTTTCAATGGGCGCACCAGTCTGTGTATCTAGTTCATGACAATTCTTGGACCCAAAGCCTCCATGGCTTCCACAATATTCATGCCCTCTTTCCCCTTGGCAAGGACCACATGCTCGTCATCCAACCACTCAGTCTTGGCTATTCAAGTGAAATATTGGGAACGAGTCCAGTACTTGCCATGGGCAAGATGTCAGGATCTGCATGCAATGAGATGAAGTTCTCATCATCAAATGTCTCTCCATGGATGGACTTGCTGCCAATACCATTACGGTGTGTGCAGTTGCCATCCTGGCACATAAACCCTGGAATAATTCTGTGAACCTAGGAACCCTTATAACCAAATCCCTTGTTTCCAGTGTTCAAAGCACAACTTTTCTGCTGCCTTCGGAATTTTGCAAACAGCTCAAAGGAGTTGTGGCCCAAAGACTCACTGTCAACAGAGATGTTGAAGAACATTGTGGGGTTGACCACAGCTAGTGGTGGATGACAGCGTCTGCAAAGCAGGATTCCCATTATTTTTAAATCATTAAAGCTGCCTTGCTATTAGTATTGTCTTCCAAAATTGTCTTCCAAATTTTATCTTATCTTCAAATAAGACTTTCCTAATATGTCTTTTCCCTGTACTTAACAAAAAGAAAATGTTGATTAACCACCCTAACCGATCTCTTCAAACTAGACCAAACAAGCTGGTTATCTTATTATGCATCCATGTTTGGATTTTTTTGCCAATGTATATTGGAATATCTTTCCAGTATTAAATGCTCTGAAAGAATTCATGAATCCAAATATATCTGATTTAAATCCAGAACAAATAGTTGTACTGAGAACATCAGGGCTGATCTAAGCTAAGCACAGCTTATTGAAAATGGCTGGGAAGAACTGGAGGTCTACATTCCAAGCCATTTGCAAAGACATGGACACCTATAGCTGTAATTGTCCCATGGATTAGACATACATTTTGCTGCTAGATGTCTTTTCGCTTTTGGACAAAGAGCCTTTGAACCAAATTCTTTATGAATCTGTCACCTTTTAGATGGCTCTAAAAAGTAAGATAAACTGAAACATATTGAGGGAAAAATTGTCTTTTTCTCATTTCTTGCATGTTATTGTATAATAATTTGTCTAGTCTTTTTCCTGGGTTCCTGGCATAGAGCTTCTAAATCCTTTGGTATGTCCAGAGTGATATATATTGTTACTATAAGAAAGGGACTCATGGTGGCCCCTGGCTAGCTTTAGGATGAGGACTGACTTGTCGCCTGAAACACCAGCCATGGGATTATGATTTTGAGCCAGCCCAATATTCATGCAGGAAAGGGAACTAAAGATTATGTGGCCATGGGGCCAGTAGGTAGTCTGGTGGTTGAGGACACTGGGCTTGCACATGGCTGACCATGGTTTGAGTCCCGGATCTGGCGGCTTGCTATCTCATTTTTCATCTCTGTCTCCCACTCGTAAAATCAAAAAGCAAACCCTAATCAATGAAAAACTTCAGGTGAAAACCACATTTTTATTGGGACTGGCCCACGACCTGGCGATTCAGTACTTTGGATACCACACAGCTGACTGCCCAGTTCAAGCCCTGAACCGTGTGACTCTAAGAACGAGCCTATGTTTGTGCATGCCCAAATCCTGACAGGATGACAGGAGGAAGAGACGAAGGAGAAGAGATTGCAACATACCCGGGGTGGGGGGGTAATTTCTTGCTTTCTCTCGCTTTCTCTCTCTCTCTCTCTAGCTCACTCTTGCTCTCACTCTCTCACTCTCGCTCTCACAAGTTCTCATGCCCTCTAGTGAGGGTGAACACTCCCCCATTTTTTATGACCTTTCTGAAACTCTTCTAAAATGAAAGCACAGAAGTGATTAACTGAAAAGATTGACCTACATTCAGCTTTTTCTTAATAACATAACACATTCTCTTTTGCTTCCATGCCCCGGACTCCGGGCCAGACAGTTGATCTTTGCAGCCCCAGGAGGGAACACGATAGAGAGGAAACAAACTCAGCCTCTCTTATCCTCTCACTCAGCAGTCGATACAGAAAAGAGACTTCAGTGACTGATCCTGCAGCAGATACCAGCTAGGTGTCCTCTGATTCAATCCTGATGCTGTCCTCCTGGACGAAGTGTCAGATCCCACAAGTTGGGGGCTCAGTCCCCAAGACTGCCACCCTCCATTTCAGAGGCCATTCACAAGCCCCAGGGTGTTTAACCTGTGCTTCTGACCGACTGGCTATGAACTGGGGTTCCCATGACCCCTGTGCCCCTTGGGTTTGATTAATTTGCTAGAGCAGCTCACAGAACTCAGGGATATGCCTATAATTACTAGTTTATTGAAAAGGATATTACAAAGGATACAGGTGAGATGACTAGGGAGAGGCATGTGGGAAGAGGCATCGCCCTCTAGAATCCCATCTTTCTGGGCTCTTGGGCAATTCTCTTGAAGATTTTATATATATATTTAATTAAAATTATTTATTTATTTAATTCCATTCGTTATTATTATACATATTTTTTAATGTGAGCGGAGAGAGAGAGAGAGAGAGAGAAGGAAAGCAAGAAAGCCAGTCAGCATACCTAGGACTTGAACCATAGTCAGTCATGTGGGAATACAAATCCTTTAAACACCACACCACCTGCTGGTCCTGAAAAACAGTTTTTTTGTTTTTAAAAAGTAATTATTTTATTTAACTTAATTTTAATTTGACCAGAGAGGGACAGAGTGAAAGAGAGAGACAGAGACAGAGAGA
>NW_006159428.1:5113986-5119618 GCF_000334495.1 Tupaia belangeri chinensis
CCCTCCAAAGAGAATTCACTTGCTCTCCATTTCCTTTCTGAATCTTTCTTAACCATTCCAAGAAAGGAAAGCAGAGGGATGTCACCTTACCTGGATGTTAATGTCTGCCTCTCAGGCTCATTCAGATCCTAAAGAGGATTGTTCACAAACTAATTTTTTTATTTTTTTAGAGAGAGAGAGATTTTTACGGGAGAGTGCATGTACTCACAAGAGAGAGAAACACAGAAAGCGAGAAATCACCCCCCAGGGTGAGTGGCCTTGTTACAATCTGATCTCCTCCATTCCCCTCTCGGGATTTTAGGCATGCGTGCACACCCACCTGGCATGAGTTTCAAGCCTTTGGGTCTGGGACTCAGTCTGTGGTCAACTACGTGGGAGTCCAGCAACGCAATTATTATGTCAACTGCTAGTCCCTACAAAATGATTTCCATTCAGTCCTCCTACTAATCATTTGTTGTCTCTTAAAAAGAATCGCCTACATGTGAGTCTCAGCCCTTCCTCGAGGAGAAGAGTGTGTCATCACGTATACTCATTGAGAATCTGGGTGAGCAACACCTGAGACCTCCCACTGAATGTTCAATAAACCTGTAGGCCTTTCACTTATGAGCCTTTTGTGAAGGAAGGCAGTCCAAAGTGGTCTGTGGAACTACGAGGTCCATTCAAAGCCTTATAAAGTGTGAGCCTGAGATGTTAGTTATGCTCACACCCATCAGGCTTTTTGCCCCAAAGAGCATGTTTTAGTTTACAGAAAAGAAACTGCTAGGATGCAAAACTATGATAGATTTTACAATGTGATGCCCACACTTCCTTCTTCCCAGTGTTCTTGAGTTTGTGATGTAAAGAATAAGGCACAGCCAATTAGATCCATGCATTTTAAATGAACTGATTTAAATTTTATTTTTAAAGGTGTTTGTCACAAGGCATGTACACATGCCAGAGAGAGACAGAGAGAGGGAAAGTGAGAAATGCCCCGGGGGAAGCAGAGGGTAGTCACACCACAAGCTCTTCTCTTTCATTTTCCTCCTGGGATTTTGGTCAAGCATACTGAGGACAGGTGTCTGACTGCTTTTTCCTATTTCCCAAAATCCTTTCCAGATGGCTTGGAGGGAGTCCCACCCACAAACATTAACAGATCATTTTGATCCATTGGCAACAGGATTCTTCCTATATCCTGTCCTGGCATAGTATCTTTGTGATGCATATTAAGCCTCCTTATCTCTGTTAAAGTACATTCCTATTTGATTGCAGTAACCTATCTTTTATAATTACCAACCTAAAAGCTGTAAAACCCACCTATAACCTAGAAGCCCCTGCTTTCACATGTCCTGCCTTTTGGGGTCAGACCAATGGAAAAACTCTTTGCTAAATAATGAAGTCCATCTCTCACTCTCAAAAATCCAATAAAAGGAACCCCTTTAACAGATCATCTAATGAAAGGCGTGTTTAGCCTCCTCTCTGGGCCTAGGACACTCATATGCTGCTTAGAAATGAACCATGTCAATTATTGCTTTTGCAGAGATAGTAATTTCCATCAACACCACACACGTGCCTGGTGTGATTTATTATGTCAACTGCTAGTCCCTACAAAATGATTTCCATTCAGTCCTCCTACTAATCATTTGTTGTCTCTTAAAAAGAATCGCCTACATGTGAGTCTCAGCCCTTCCTCGAGGAGAAGAGTGTGTCATCACGTATACTCATTGAGAATCTGGGTGAGCAACACCTGAGACCTCCCACTGAATGTTCAATAAACCTGTAGGCCTTTCACTTATGAGCCTTTTGTGAAGGAAGGCAGTCCAAAGTGGTCTGTGGAACTACGAGGTCCATTCAAAGCCTTATAAAGTGTGAGCCTGAGATGTTAGTTATGCTCACACCCATCAGGCTTTTTGCCCCAAAGAGCATGTTTTAGTTTACAGAAAAGAAACTGCTAGGATGCAAAACTATGATAGATTTTACAATGTGATGCCCACACTTCCTTCTTCCCAGTGTTCTTGAGTTTGTGATGTAAAGAATAAGGCACAGCCAATTAGATCCATGCATTTTAAATGAACTGATTTAAATTTTATTTTTAAAGGTGTTTGTCACAAGGCATGTACACATGCCAGAGAGAGACAGAGAGAGGGAAAGTGAGAAATGCCCCGGGGGAAGCAGAGGGTAGTCACACCACAAGCTCTTCTCTTTCATTTTCCTCCTGGGATTTTGGTCAAGCATACTGAGGACAGGTGTCTGACTGCTTTTTCCTATTTCCCAAAATCCTTTCCAGATGGCTTGGAGGGAGTCCCACCCACAAACATTAACAGATCATTTTGATCCATTGGCAACAGGATTCTTCCTATATCCTGTCCTGGCATAGTATCTTTGTGATGCATATTAAGCCTCCTTATCTCTGTTAAAGTACATTCCTATTTGATTGCAGTAACCTATCTTTTATAATTACCAACCTAAAAGCTGTAAAACCCACCTATAACCTAGAAGCCCCTGCTTTCACATGTCCTGCCTTTTGGGGTCAGACCAATGGACAAACTCTTTGCTAAATAATGAAGTCCATCTCTCACTCTCAAAAATCCAATAAAAGGAACCCCTTTAACAGATCATCTAATGAAAGGCGTGTTTAGCCTCCTCTCTGGGCCTAGGACACTCATATGCTGCTTAGAAATGAACCATGTCAATTATTGCTTTTGCAGAGATAGTAATTGCCATCAACACCACACATGTGCCTGGTGTGATTTTAAAATGACTGGGTCCAGAACTTGTGTCATGGTTGTCCATGTGGGAGTCCAGCACCTTAACTACCATACCACCTGCTGGCCCCCAGAGAAAACTCTTAAACAACTTGTAACCTCCCCTAGTGTCCTCTTTCTCTATTATATAAACTAGCTTTCTCAGTGGTCATTTCGACGAACATGTATCTGGGTGTTCTGGGGGAGCCCCAAATCTGAGAAGGATTGCCCATAATGTACACCTGTTCCATAGAACACACCCAGAAGTCCAGCAGGGGAAGATATGAGTTTATTATTTACATAGCAGGGCAGGATGCTCCACTGATGGCCAGGCAGAGAGTGGTCCATGCTGTCACTGACCACAGGCTTAGTTTTCTACGTTAATGTAGGTTTCGGTAGAAGGTAGCTTATCGATTAACGGAATCAGCAAAGGGTGTTTAGGGTTTAATGCCCATCTTGTGAAGTAAATGTGGGAGGGGTGCCTATACCCTGGGCATAGGCCAGTTCCTTAAGGTAAAGGTCATGGTCATAAGATGTTCGTGTGACCCAGCTGTGGCCCGCAGCTTAGTCTCAGGGAAGACAGGTGTCCTGCAAAGAGGAAAGGCGGAGTTTCAGAAGGGGAGCGAGAGGGAGAGTTTATGGCACTCAAAAGGCACAACTTATAGAGATTCGATTCACTGTTACTAGCTGCCCAAGTAGATACAGCCAGTCTGTGCTCTACCCCGTGGAAGGAGGAAAGGACTCAGGTTTGTCTTTCAGGTTGCTTTAATCACACAGGGAAAAAGGTGGCTTATAAGTCTCAATGGGCAGAGCTTCCTATGCTGGCACCGCAAGGGGGAATGCAGTCTGCAAGGGCGCAGGGGCAGGCCGAGTGTCAAGCACGCTAGGCATCTATGAAGCACAATTGGGAAGCCAGAGAGGAGCTCCACGAGATCTTAGAGAATGATGGTGGTGGCTGCCATGAGAAGCCCGGGGACAAATAAAGAGGAAAAGTCCACCCGGTGATCCTAGATTACGGAGGTCGGGACTGGTGGCCAACAGGGCAGCATCAAATATGGCTGAGCGGAGGGCCATCTGGGAGGGGAGGAGACGGTGTGCAAAGCAGCAGAGCCTGCGGCAGAAAGTGAGGTCTCAGATACAGGGAGACGGGATCTGGCCCAAGCAGAGGACAGAGCTGATGAGCTGGGCCCAGGTTCCTCTTTTAATTTCTGATTTTGACAGGCTCATGGTGACTTGACAAAACATCAAAATATTTTTGTAACACTTTACATGTAGGACTATGGAATCTTGGTCAAAAGAAATTAGGATTTGTCTGTATATTTTGGCCAGTCATGAGGCAGGCTGAAGAATAGGCCACGCTTAAGTCTTTCATACTATTGATCAGCATATGGCTAGTCTGCTATTAGCGATAAGCACTAGGGTATCAGCTGAATGTTGAATTTCTGGGAACATAATTAACGGCAGATATACTACAAAATGGAGTCAGATATGCTCTCGGCAAGTAGCGTTACAATCAAACATTTTCTTCATAGCAAACTACCGACTTAGCCATTAAACAATATGTCAAGTGTAGCAATTCTTCACAGCAATGAAAACAACATATTAGGTAGGACAATCCACCCAGTGGTTCCAAGGGGGCATAAGATCCCAAGGAATTAAAGAAGAATAGTATGAGGGGGGAGGGGTACAAAGTTGATCTTCAACACAGGCTGTTGGCGTGAGGGTTTGAAGTGGGAGAGTATAGAGCCTGTTGATGCAAAGGTTTGGGGCCTATTAGTAAGGTCCTTTTTGAGAAAGGGGTTTGGGCTTAAGATTCTCGGGCCTATGTTATTTTTGGTTTATAAATAGTTGTATGGCGATAATATGGTTTAAATAGCATCTCAGGGCATTCCAAGCTATTTTGTAGAAGTTATGGGTCTGGAGCATGGGGTAATAGGAGGGCAATGTCATTTGATGTCTAGGTTTATGTTTGATGGAACAAGAAAGTACAAATAAACATAGAATGACTATGAAAATGAAGAGGAAAAGAATTAATTGTATAAAACTACATATAGAGGTGAGATATTGCCAACCTATAGTAAACCAATGTACGGGGTTGAGGAGGTCCCAATTGGGGGTACAAGAGAGTTCAGCAAAAATGGAGACCCAGGTGTCAAGTTGGGAACAGGTTTCATGAAGGTTATTTCCAAGGTCAGGGTGTATGACTGAGCTATGGTTTAGTGAAGGCCGTGAGAAAGATTACTGTGGTTAGAAGTGTCTTGTTTAAGGTCGGTTTGGGAGTGGTTTTGGGTGGTATTGGTGGGGGTCTGTGTCTAAGTGTGGGTACACAACTGCATGAAGGTAAGGCCCTGAGGGGAGTCTTCAGGACGTTAGAGAATTTGCATTTTTTGGGTTAGGTTTAATTTGTCGAGTGCATATGATATCGACGCCCTAATTTTTTACTCCTGCGCCATAAACAGGTTGTTGTTTGTTAGCTATTATAAAACAAGGGAGTGTGAACATTAAGGGAATTATTGGTAGGGTGGAAAGGGGAGTTTAAGAGGAAAGCTAAAAGTTGTTGTTCATTTACTAGGAAATATGATGGCCAAGTTTGAATTTGAGCCCTGTGGGTCACGACTCTACATATAATATTGGTAAGAGTTTATAAAAGAGGAGTGAGTAGATATGGGCTTTCTTGGTCAAGGAGAAGTAATTGTTCTAGTCAAAATAGAAATAATAATGATTAATAAAAACAAATGGAATTAAATAAATAAATCATTCTTTGTTAAAACATTTAGTAAGTCTCTGTTCCAAAAGGGAAAAGGACTGCTATGCTGGATGGTTGAGGAAAGGCTGTGGTTCAGCCTCTTCCTCTTCTGGCCCTGCCCACACCCTCCCAAGTTGTACCTTTTGTGATGAAGCAGCCCCAGGTT
>NW_006159428.1:5121543-5126884 GCF_000334495.1 Tupaia belangeri chinensis
TCTATTGATCAGCATATGGCTAGTCTGCTATTAGCGATAAGCACTAGGGTATCAGCTGAATGTTGAATTTCTGGGAACATAATTAACGGCAGATATACTACAAAATGGAGTCAGATATGCTCTCGGCAAGTAGCGTTACAATCAAACATTTTCTTCATAGCAAACTACCGACTTAGCCATTAAACAATATGTCAAGTGTAGCAATTCTTCACAGCAATGAAAACAACATATTAGGTAGGACAATCCACCCAGTGGTTCCAAGGGGGCATAAGATCCCAAGGAATTAAAGAAGAATAGTATGAGGGGGGAGGGGTACAAAGTTGATCTTCAACACAGGCTGTTGGCGTGAGGATTTGAAGTGGGAGAGTAAATTAGTTAATACATTTTTAGTTTTCATATGCCATACTATATCTGAATTACTGTTAAAATATTTTTTCTAAATTATAGATCTTATAGTAAGATATTTTATCTAAGTAACTATTTTTTTAGAGAGATTTTTGCCATAGGGCACGTGCACTCACCAGAGAGACAGAGAGAGACAGGGAGACAGAAAGCAAAACTCACCCTCTGATGGGGATGGCCATACTGCAATCCCTTTCCCTCCATTCTTCTCCTGGGATCCTGGGCATACATGTACACACACCCAGCATGAGTCCTAAATGCTGGATCTAGGTTTTGAACTACGGTGACTATGTGGGAGTCCAGTGATGTAACCATTATGCCATCCGCTGGTCCTTTATCCAAGGAACAATAATCAAAATATTCAATAATTCAAAAAAATTCACTTATTGACTAACTTTTCTAGTATAGTGTGTGTATATATAATGTTACTTATGTCAAGAAGCATTCGGAGAAAGACAGCATCTGCAAAAATAAAACAATATTACTATTGTAATAACAACTTGGCCCTTCATAGCTGCGTAGAATTAAGTCAAGGGGAATAACTTTTGTGTTATTTTGTTGACCATTTATTGGATGAACAACAGCCAAAAGGAAGGGTGCTAACTTTGGTGGCCTAAATCCATAAAAAAGACAGCCTTGAGCGGTTAACAGCTGTGGCCATGAGTGCCTTATCATTAAATGAATAACTTGTTTTAAAACAAGGACCTCAAGGGGCTGGCAGGTGGCATGTTGGTTAAAGGCTCTGGATTTCCACATGGCCAACTGCAATTCAAGTCCCAAATCTGGCAACTTGCTTTCTTGCTTTCTCTTTCTCTCTCCGTCTCTGTCTGGTCATATTAAAAATGATAATTTATCATAACTAATGGAATTAAATAAATAAATAATTCATTAAAGAAAAAAGAAGTCAGTAAGTCCCTGTTCTAAAAGGGAAAAGGACTGCTATGCTGGATGGATGAGGAAACGCTGTGGTTCAGCCTCTTCCTCTTCTGGCCCTGCCCACACCCTCCCAAATTGTAGCCCCTTGTTATGAAGCAGCCACAGGTTTGTGATGCAGGCCAGGCCCTGGTCCCAAGGGAAACTCCCAGGGCTCAAGGCTCAGTTGCCTGAGAGCAGCAGTGAGATCCAGATGGAGAATTTTTTCTTTCCTCTGAAAAGCGTTACTGACACATGGCTGAGCTCCAGCACCACCCCATGGGTGATGGATGTCATCCTAGGCATCCTGTGTGGGCTGGGGCTCTTCCTCTTGTTATGTGCCTTCTTCCCTAGCAATCCACCTGGACCACTTCCCCAAAGAAAGACGAATGCTAGGAAGGTAAGAAACCCTCAGCCCAGACCCAACAGATAAGGCTTTTTTTTTCTATTTTAATACTTTTCCCCCTTTTTCCAAACCAACAAAAGAAAGTTTAGAAATGAGAAATCCTGGGGTCGGGGAGGACAGAGCATGCTCCTCCTAGAGGCACTGGGCAGAGCAAAGAGCAGGGTAGGCACTAGGATTTCTACTTGAAGGTCTCAGAACACCTGCGTCTGTACTGGAACTGTGGCACAAGATCAGACACCAGGACTCAGCAACTTAGTTGGGGAGTCTCTATGGGGGAATAGGCCCTGAGCGCTGGTTCATCAGTCTCTTTCCTGTGGCACGTGACGGGGGCCAAGCCTCTCCCCTATGTCCGGCAGCTGTAGGCCTGTGCTGGGCACTGGAGACTCCAGTCAGAGGCTGAAGTCCACCAGGGAAACAGACTCAGACCTGAGCTCAGATACACCTCGAGGTCCTTGTCTGTGTTTCCTGAGCACAGGAAAAGTGACTGAGGACATCCCTGGGGATGTCTCCTAGAAAATACCTCTTAGAGTTTTTTCCTTTTAAAGAATTATTTAACTTTATTTATTTATTTACTTTCACGTGACCAGAGAGGGACAGAGTGGTGGTGTTGGGGGGTGTGAGAAAGCAAGCCACCCGGTCCAGGACTGGAACCACGGTCAGTCATGTAGAAGTCCAGCACCCTTAACCAACATGCCACCTGCTGGCCCCCCTCTTAGAGTTTTTTTTTTTTTTAAAGAAAAACAAAACAATTATTACATTTCAAACAGGACAGAGGACTGATGCTGGTAAAGCAGGGTGCCTATGAGGCAGTCCCACACAAGAAGGGCCCTGGTTCCAGTCTGGAGACCTCCCTGAGTACACCAGGCATGAGTGTGCCCATGATGAGGGCTACACAAAGGAAGGGGCGGGGCGAGAGTTAGCTCATGGAAACAAGACCCCATTGGGTGTGAGCTCTCTCTCACACACATAAAATAAATAAGTAAATGGGACCAGCAGTTAATGTAATGGCTATGTCGCTGGACTCCCATGTAGTCGACCGCCGTTCGAGTCCTTGACCCGGTGGCTTAAACTCACGCTGGGCGCGTGTGCGTGCGTGCCCAAGATCCCAAGAGGAGAATGGAGAAGGTATTGCTGCGTGGCCTTCCCCCCGGGGGGTAATTTCTCGCTTTCTATCTGTCTCTCTCTTTCTGGTGAGCGCACGCGCCCTATAGTTAAAACCTCTCACACACACACAAAAAAGTTAAGTTTAAAACACTGAGTAGAAATAACACAAAGTATGCAGAGTTTCCTTGGCTGAAAATAGAAAGTCATGTAATTAAGAATAAAGGTCTGAGCCTGTCTAGGGAGAAAAGAGCGAGCACTGGGTCTGAGGCGTCCTTTCTTGTCTCTCAGCGTCAGGTGGAGCTAAGAGGAAAGAAGAAGAGCAGGAAAAAAGACAACGTTCTGAAACGTAAGGCTCTGTCCCTCGCCCCGAGGTCCCTAGAGCTGATTTGACTTCTTGGCCCCAAGGGACAGCGCCATGTCTCCCAGGACGCCAGCTGGAAGGCCCTGAGAGGGAGGGTCCTGAGGAGGAGTCAAAATTAGCTACTTGTCGGATTCAGAGCTCAGAATGAAGCTGGTGGGTCAGAGAATGCGCTGTCCAGGAGAAGGCTGTGCCAGAGGCTGGGGCCAACAGCACCTAGATTTGGAGGGGGACCTTTAGCTCCAACTGTGGATAAGGGTGTCACTTTGTCAGGCCACTTTCTGTCTGCAAGGCCCGGGCTTCCCTTCCCTGGGGTGGTTGTGAGGACCATGAGGGACGATGGACCTGGAGGTGCCTTGTCTAGGATAATGTGCTACCTCCCGTGTCGTTTGCAATCATGGCCTGGGCAGGGACCTTGGACACTGATGTTTGGGCACCAGAGTCTCATCACCTGCTCCCTGTTCTGAAAGGACCTTGCACTCAGCTCCTGTAAGGGACAACCCCCCACCCACCCACCCAGTCCCTCCTTCTCCACTATGACCCCTTCTCCTGGCTTCCAGATTACAGATATGGGAGGAAACAGCAAGAGGAGGTTGAGGACACAAATTCCCTTCTGAGGTAAGGAACTTTCCACTTCTCTCCCTTGTCCTCCAGCCTACTAGGACCTATCTTGTGGCCCCAGTACCTGAGGCCAACCTGGGACCAAGATACCATGGGAAGGGAGGGGAAGTGACGAAAGCCCTGGGGTGAGCTGTGCAAAGTCAGCATGTCGAGCAGGGAAGGACTGTGGTTGCAATTGTTCTCACCTGCCTGGCCCTCATGCCCTGTCTGCTGGCTACAGCTGGGGCTGCCTCTTGTCTCCTGCAGCTCCCTCCTTGATGAGAAACCCTCCCATCAAGATACCCCGAGTGAGGGGTGCAGACCAGCACAAACTGGAACCTACCAGCCATGTGGGAAATGTGTGCAAACTACTTCTCCACCCTCTTATTCCTTATTGGCTCCCGTGGCCCCTCTGCCTGAGTGTCCTCTGCCTCTGGCCTCCACCATGGCAGCAGAATGTCAAAAAGACCAGTATGCCTTGAAGAACATCCCAGGGAGCTGTGTCCCAGGCCCCTTACCTCCAGGGAACTTGTGTCTTCTGCCGCCCTTTGTGACTCTCTGGGCCCTTACCCGGCTGAGCTGTCTCATTTCCATCGTCTCCTTGTGGTGGGCAATAGTGACAGCCCTGTTTCTCTCCACCTGGTCACCCAGGAAATCCCAGCAGAAACACCTTTCCCCTCAGTCACCAGATGCTCCATTCTGTAAAGACCCCATGGACAAGATGGCTGAGGCTGGTGGCCTTACCTTCGTCAACTCCGAAGTTCAGAACCTCCTAGAGATTCTGATCGCCAAGAGGGCAGAGGAGAAGCTGAGGAAGAAAAAAACAGGAGAGGGTTTGTTTCTAAAACAATTGAGCCCAGGCTGTCCCCTGGATCCTCTGGGGAACCGATTACACTCACTGGGACACAAGCGGGACTTAGCCAGCTCACAACCGTTTTGGATTAGAAAAGACAAACCACAGCAGCTATCCGGGTCTCCGCAGCTCTCTTATCCCACGGTCTCGAAGGATGCTTTCCAGCAGAAATGCAGCCAGCTGTGCTGGGGCCTCCCCTCACTGCATAGTGAGTCCTTGGTGGCAACTGCCTGGGTCGCTAGTAAACCTGCCCCCTGCAGCTCTAATTCGGTTAAATTCAACAGACCATCTTCTACCCTTCCAGCACAAATTGCGGCTGATATTCCTTCTCAGCTTCCCCAGGGCCAGCCTTTGCCTCATGCTGCTCCTCTTCCCCAACCTGTGCCTCAAAACTTGTCTCCACCTGGGGCTCAGTTCAAGTCCCAGGACTCTCTCCCCAGTTCTGTCCCAACCCTACCATGCTCTTCTCACACTAAGAACTGTAGAACATCTCAGCCTGCAACCCAGAAACGGGCACGCTTTTTGATCGTCACTGGAGAGCAACAGCAGGAACAGTCCTTGCAGAATCCACAAAAATGGAAGTCTGTAAACACTGAACTCAGAAAACCTCAGGCATCGTTTGGCCAAGCCACTCCGAGCCTTTCCCAGGACAGCGGGGCCTCTGAGACCCACCAGTCAGTCCCTACCCTTCTTGGGGATTCCATCA
>NW_006159428.1:5127334-5141514 GCF_000334495.1 Tupaia belangeri chinensis
GTCTCCTACGTGACCACCTCGCAGGAGCTTCCCTTCTTGCCTCAGAGCACTCGGCAGAGGCTGGAGACCCACCTGGCAAGGGGCAGAGTGAGGCCCAGGTGGGGTCCACAATTCCAGACCCTCAAGCCCAGAGGTGTCCAGATAGGGGAGCCCCACCCCTTACCCCTCCCACAGTCGACCTTGCCCTTCTGGGTCACCCGTGGATCTGGGACCAGCTTAAGAGCTAAGGTGGCCACACTCCTGGAAGAACCACCTCGGAAAGCTCCAGGACAGGAAGGGCTGACAAAGGCCGTCCCCACCTTGCAGACTCCTCTCTCTGCTCCCTCACCTGCATTTAAGAAAGGCCAGGGGACCCCGAGTCAGATTCCAGCTAGCAGCACCGCACAGTGGGCCAGGTGGTCCTCCCAGCCCCTCACAGGCAGTCTCAAGGGCAGAACTGAGCAGAGAGTGATCACAGGGATTGGGAGAAGTGGCCAGGAACCACATCCACATCCAGCACCAGCCAGGAATGGGCCACAAGAACAGAGAGGGAGTGAGGCCTCCCCAGACCCCTGCCATCTCAGAAAATCCCTGTACAGGAGCACAGGGTCCCAGTCCTTGAGTACCGGAGACACCATGGGGATAGTGAAGCCCAAGGAGAAAGGCCCGACTTGTAAAATTGTTGTGGGGGCCCACACACTGGCAAACTCCCAAACCATCAGTGTGAGTCTGAGCAGCGCACGGTCTCCAGGGAGGAGTCAAAGTCGCTCTCCTGCTGCCCAGAAGGTAGACGTGCCAGGCCCGATAACACAGGATGTTGGTGACCTTGATATTAAGGTGGAGATACAAGCAGAGCACCGGGCTCAAAGCCCTGCCTGTGGTATCCTCCTTCAAGACCTCACCACCGGCATCATCTCTGAAGGCCGCACTGCTGGAATGAGCATAACAGATTACCACAGGGATGTGGTTTCCAGGGCCTCTCGGGCCACTCCGGCTGGCTCCCAGAGCTTGTCCAGTACGAAAGTATCAGCTGCCCAGGAGTCACGTGCCTTCACAAGGACGGCAGGGAGCAGCCAGGGGCAGCACGTGCCCAGGTCCCGAATAGTTCAGAGCCCGTGGAAGAACCAGACCCAGATGCCTGGCCCTGATACGACAGGGGGATATAAGAGGCCCAGATCAGGAGGGCAGGAACAGAGGCTGGGAGGACCCGCGTGCTCACAGACCAGTGGGATGAGCCACTCTGTCCAGAGTAGGGGAATAAGAAATGTGTTTGGAAGTAAAGACCCAGAGCTCTTGGAGGAGAAAAGGCAGGCACCCACAGAAAACTACTTTAGGAAAACAATGACAAAACTTGCGGAATATTTTAATCCCATTAAAAAAAGTAAAGAGCAAGAAGAGCCCCTGCAGGAAGGCAAGCCCCCAACAGTTACTGCCCAGCATCGGGGACCAGTCATGGGCAAAGTGTTCTCTGACAGCCGGGGTGCAGACGCCCAGGCGCTCAGTGAGATTGTTGCAGAGATCATGCTGAACGAGCTGAAGCTTCAGCATGCAGAGGGTCCCTCCAAGTTCAATTGCCACAAAGACTATTTCCAGCCTGCTGTGGGCAGGCGTTCTGGCAACCACAGTGGTCCCTCCTACCCAGAGCAGAGGAGACTAATGAAAGATGTGGCCTCCGTTCATCAAGCCACCTCCAGGGGCCACAGCTTTACCAAGAACAGGTGGATCCAAGACAAGGACAGCAAGTGGATCCCGTCAGCCTGGGAGTCTGTGCCCCAAGCCAACCCCAAGCAGCATAGGCCAAGAGGGGCAAGAAGCACAGACTGCCCCGTCTACTCTCCTGGCCACTATCTTCTACAGCGAGATGTCCCATCTGGCCCATCAGGTCCTCCTCCACACTCCTTCCCTGCAGGGGAAAACCTATAAGCCATTGGGAGAAAATTCACTGTCTCAAGTGAGCACATCCTGTGAGTGCTAGGGACTCGTCCCCGCCAGACTCGCTTTGTTTCCTAATACACATGTGTTCTCCTCAGAAGAGGTGGCTCTGTCTGTGTGTCCTGGGGCCCAGGGAAGGTCCGCATCTGCACTCCCTGAGTGCTGCTCCTAGAGGGGACTCAGCAGCTGCTCTGCAGATTCCTAAGTGTTCCCTAAGATACCCTCTAGGGGTGACTGCTGAAACTAAAAGATGCCTTCAGGGCATGGCAGGGTGAGCCTAGGAGGACCTCATCCCAGGGCCTGGTGCCACCTGTCTATCCTCCTCCCCTCCACCTTGAACTTCCTGCAGTGTTAAGGGAGTAATTTACTGAGGCATCAGGGAGCTGAGCTTCCTCTGGGGCTCCAAACCAGTGCCTCAGCCAGGTAGCTTCACTGTCACAGGGGGCACCTGGAGGTTGTTGGGGGGAGGACATTGAAGGTATAAAGTTCAGTGATGAGGGAAACCTTGACCCCAAGTCTCCTGGAGAGGCTCCCAGTGTTATGGAACTCAAATCAGGTTTGCTTGCCCAAGCGCTATAAAACCAAACCAGAGGCACACGGTGTGATGAGGAAAGCACAGCTTCATTGCAGGGCGCAAAGCAAGGAGAGCGGGCAGCTCATTTTGAAAAGACCCAGTTCCCAGGTGTGCCCCACACGTGTTTACACGGGCAAAATTAGGGGCAGAGGACCCAGGCACGTGATCAGTTCCGTGACTGGCTCAAGAGAATGTGATCATCTGTGCAATCTTAGATGATCAAATTTTTCTTCCTGTGTCTGGAGCCATTCAGCCTGGGGTCTTTTGGGCTCACAACCAGCAGTTTTCTTCCTACAACACATCTTACCTATTGAAATGAAAACCTTATCTTTCCTTTAAGTGAGAGTTTCAGAGGTCAAATAGCCCCAATTCAAGGTCAATGTTTCCTTTTTGTAACCAAAGTCTGAAGGCTTACCTCTTACTCTGTGCCATTATAATGTAAATGGACCCTGTATTCAAAGAACCTCAGAAAATACACTTTATTTTTAGTTCAGCCCCTAGTAGTGCTCAGTTGGGGGAAATTCTCTTTGTCTTTAACTAAGGGAAACTGAGGACACATCCCTCTTAAGGGGTCCCTGCTCAGTTTCAAGCGAGCACCTGCCTTAGGGTTCCCTGCTCTCCCTGATCAAGTAGGGAGAAAGAAGGTCCCTGCCAAGCCCTCCCACCTAGACTTGGATGGACAGGTGGTGTCCCCCTCCCAGGCTTCTGCCTTCCTCATTCTCAGGAGCAGCAGGGAGGACAGACCTGCAGCTGTGCCTGTGCTAGGGAGCAGAGGGCAGGTGTGGAAGGAGCATCTTCCCTGCCCAGGGTCTCACCTTCCCCTCTGGTGCACATGGTGGGCCCAGGAAGGGCAATGGGAAAGGGTTAGAACGGTTGGTGGCCAGAAAGGAGGCTGCATCCGGGGTACCCTCAGGGGTGCAGTGAACAGGAGCCCCTGAGTCCTGCCATATCCACAGCCCTTTGAGTTAAGAGACCTCAGGGCCAGCAGTTCATCCTGACCACACAGAATCCTGCACAGCTCCCAGATTAATGAGCTGGAGAAGCCGGCTTCAGCCAACAGAGGCCAGACTGGAGAGGAGGCACAGCCCATGAGCAGGGAGGACGAACTCCTGACAGCGCACACCATCAGCTGCAGGAATCACCTCCTGGAGTCCAGTAAGGAGGAAAACCCCTAAAGGAAAAGCCCAGACAGGGATCTGGTGAGTGACTCACAATCTGATGACCTTGACATACACATGTGGCCCCTGGACTGCTCCTAGGGAGAGAGAGGGGACTTCAAAGGCCCCGGGACTGGCCTAGGGTCACAAAGACTCTATACTGGCTCCTTGCTTACTCCAGAGACTTAAAGGGAAGACACAAAAGTGTCCTGTGCAAAATAAAGGGGACAGGGAGGCCAGGAGTGTCCCTGCTCTTCCCTCCTTTGGTTTCCAGCACAAGTCTCCTCTACACAGGGCCCCAGTGACTTGGGAAAGCAGGAGGCCCCACAGCAGCAAAAGGAGGTGCCAGTTCCCCAGTGATCTCCACCTAGCCTAAATGCCTCCTTCCTGAGAGAATCACTTAATGAAAATGTTAAGTATAGAAAATGTAAAGTCTCTTGGGAACCAGCGGTTTGCGTAATGGCTATGTCGCTGGACTCCCACATAGTTGACTGTGGTTCGCGTCCCAGACCCGGTGGCTTAAAACTCACGCCGGGCGCGTGTGCATACATGCCCAAGATCCCGAGAGGAGAATGGAGAAGGGATTGCAGCATGACCATCCCCTCTGGGGGGTGATTTCTTGCTTTATGGAGAGTTTTTTTTTTTTTCTTTTTTTGCTATATGGCGCGTGCGATCGCCAGACAGACAGAGAGACAGAAAGCGAGAAATCACCCCCCAGAGGGGATGGCCACGTCGCAATCCCTTCTCCTCCATTCTCCTCTTGGGATCTTGGGCACACACACACACGTGCCCGGTGTGAGTTTTAAGCCACCGGATCGGGGATGCAAACCACGGTTGAGTACGTGGGAGTCGAGCGACATAGCCATTACTGTAACTGCTGGTCCCAATTTCTCGCTTTCTGTCTCTATGTCTTTCTGTCTGTCTGTGTGTCTGGCGAGCACACGCACCCTATAGCAAAAAACCTCTCCAAAGAAAAAACAATAAAGAAAATGTAAAGTCTCCTTCTTGGAACATTTTATTTCTTTATGTTTCACATTCTAAGGTATCATTTTAAGAGTGAAAAGGATAAGGGGACCAACAGGTGTGGAGGTGATTGGGGACGGTGGACTCCCACATGACCGACCACAGTTCAATTCCCAGATCTTGTGGCTTGCTTTCTAGCTTTCTCTCTCTCTCTCCCTCTCTCTCTCTCTCTCTCTTTTTCTCACTCTGTCCCTCTCTGGTCAAATTAAAATAAATAAATAAATAAAGTTTAAATAATGTTTTAAAAAATTTTTAAAAATGAATAAAAAGAATAAGGATTTGACATCAGTGCACAGAGACTGTATTTCTAGCTCCACCATTACAAAATACATGGATATAGACAGGTTATTTAATTTTCCAAGCCTCACTTTTCCTCATTTAGAATGTATGTATATATATACCCAGCAGGTATTGTAGGGTTTAAGGTGCTGGATCCCACATGTCAACTGCATCATTTGTGTTGTGGACCCAGTGGTTTGAAAATCACACCAGGCACATGTGTGTGCATGCCTGAAATCCTGAAAGGATACTGGAGGAGAAGGGATTGTGTTGTGGCCCTCTGCCCTGGGTTTACTTTCCCACTTCTCTCCCTCTCCAGCAAGCACATGTGCCCACCCCCCCCCCCCCCCCCCCCCGTTTCTCTCTTGGGAGCATATATGCCCTATAGCAAAAAATAAATACAGAAAGAATTAGGCCAGAGATGTGGATTATCATTTAGCACAGTGCCAACAATGTAGCCATGAACAATGAATTGTTCCTAAGTTTTTTGTTATTTAGGTTTTATTTCATAATCATAAGACTTCACAGTTCAGCTATACCTGCAGGGGAATAAGGAAAATGTGGAACACAAACAACGGCAGTAAGAACACAGGACACACTGAACAGATGGGGTGGGTGTGCTCTCCTGAGCTGCAGAAAGAATGGTCTGGTGGCTAAAAGAAAACACAAGTCAAATTCATTAGACTCGTCCACAGTCAGCAGTGATGATCTCCTTATTGGTCTCACCGTACTTTCTTGGAGACCACCCTGTGTGACAATGGCCCAGATCTGCTGGAAAACACCTTGAGTAACCTGGCACCCTGGGTCCTGCATACAGACTTTCCTATAACCTGTTTCCCAGAGAAGCAAGCCAAGTGCCACTGGGTTAATGTGCCCTATGATCTATGTTATAGCTCTTTCATGCTATGCTTTTTGTTTCCAAGTACATCTTTAACTTCCTCCTTAAAGATGTTCTTGCTTTAGGAATATCCTGCTGTTCTTATGTTCATCTTTTTCCATCCACTGTACATTTACAGAATTTGTCATTGTAAATATGTAT
Organism: Tupaia belangeri chinensis; assembly: GCF_000334495.1. Classification (NCBI taxonomy): domain Eukaryota; kingdom Metazoa; phylum Chordata; class Mammalia; order Scandentia; family Tupaiidae; genus Tupaia; species Tupaia belangeri. Next base: position 5,133,318 of record NW_006159428.1, read on the forward strand.
GGTAAAATTTGCTAAGTATCAAGCCAGCAGGTGGTGTGGTGGCTAAGGGTGCTGGACGCCCACATGGTGGACAGTTGTTTGAGTCCCAGACCTGGTGGCTTGCTTTCTCACTTTCCCTCTTTTTCACTCTGTCCCTCTCTGATCAAATTTTTAAAAATAAATAAATGGAGTTGAATAAAATAATTATTTTTAAAAATTTGTTGAGAAAATGTCATCTATTTACTTTAAAGTATTGTTTATGATCTGATGTTCCAGTCAATCAACATAGAGCATAGGAGAAGGCTGCATTTGAGTTCTCTAGAATCCCCGCCCTGCAACTTTGCTAAATTTATTTACACTATGAGTCTTTCAATGGGCGCACCAGTCTGTGTATCTAGTTCATGACAATTCTTGGACCCAAAGCCTCCATGGCTTCCACAATATTCATGCCCTCTTTCCCCTTGGCAAGGACCACATGCTCGTCATCCAACCACTCAGTCTTGGCTATTCAAGTGAAATATTGGGAACGAGTCCAGTACTTGCCATGGGCAAGATGTCAGGATCTGCATGCAATGAGATGAAGTTCTCATCATCAAATGTCTCTCCATGGATGGACTTGCTGCCGATACCATTACGGTGTGTGCAGTTGCCATCCTGGCACATAAACCCTGGAATAATTCTGTGAACCTAGGAACCCTTATAACCAAATCCCTTGTTTCCAGTGTTCAAAGCACAACTTTTCTGCTGCCTTCGGAATTTTGCAAACAGCTCAAAGGAGTTGTGGCCCAAAGACTCACTGTCAACAGAGATGTTGAAGAACATTGTGGGGTTGACCACAGCTAGTGGTGGATGACAGCGTCTGCAAAGCAGGATTCCCATTATTTTTAAATCATTAAAGCTGCCTTGCTATTAGTATTGTCTTCCAAAATTGTCTTCCAAATTTTATCTTATCTTCAAATAAGACTTTCCTAATATGTCTTTTCCCTGTACTTAACAAAAAGAAAATGTTGATTAACCACCCTAACCGATCTCTTCAAACTAGACCAAACAAGCTGGTTATCTTATTATGCATCCATGTTTGGATTTTTTTGCCAATGTATATTGGAATATCTTTCCAGTATTAAATGCTCTGAAAGAATTCATGAATCCAAATATATCTGATTTAAATCCAGAACAAATAGTTGTACTGAGAACATCAGGGCTGATCTAAGCTAAGCACAGCTTATTGAAAATGGCTGGGAAGAACTGGAGGTCTACATTCCAAGCCATTTGCAAAGACATGGACACCTATAGCTGTAATTGTCCCATGGATTAGACATACATTTTGCTGCTAGATGTCTTTTCGCTTTTGGACAAAGAGCCTTTGAACCAAATTCTTTATGAATCTGTCACCTTTTAGATGGCTCTAAAAAGTAAGATAAACTGAAACATATTGAGGGAAAAATTGTCTTTTTCTCATTTCTTGCATGTTATTGTATAATAATTTGTCTAGTCTTTTTCCTGGGTTCCTGGCATAGAGCTTCTAAATCCTTTGGTATGTCCAGAGTGATATATATTGTTACTATAAGAAAGGGACTCATGGTGGCCCCTGGCTAGCTTTAGGATGAGGACTGACTTGTCGCCTGAAACACCAGCCATGGGATTATGATTTTGAGCCAGCCCAATATTCATGCAGGAAAGGGAACTAAAGATTATGTGGCCATGGGGCCAGTAGGTAGTCTGGTGGTTGAGGACACTGGGCTTGCACATGGCTGACCATGGTTTGAGTCCCGGATCTGGCGGCTTGCTATCTCATTTTTCATCTCTGTCTCCCACTCAGTCCCTCTCGGCTCAAATTAAAATAAATAAATAAATAAATAAAATAATTATTTTTTCAAAAAATGATGTGGCCAATATTCTTTTTCTTTTTAACTTGTTGCCTTTATTCATGATAGAGTACATGTACAAACATGTGATAATGAGACAGAGATTAGGGAGAGAGATGAGAACCCTCCACAGGATCGGGCATGCCAGGATGCCCTTCCTACCACCCTCCAGTCCATCCGATCCTGGGCATGTGTACATGTACCTGAGTGTTTCTGACTGACCAAGCTAGAGATTCGAACCACAGTTGCCATGTGGGGCCTATCTTCTCCATAGAACTGGCCCATCGCTAGTGATGTAATCAATCATGCCTAGATACTGAAACTACAATAAGTTTCAGTGGAGACTGAAACTACAATACGTTTCAGTGGAGCTTCTGGTTGGTGAACACCCAGATGTTCTGGGAGGGAAGTCTACCCTGCTCCATGAGAAGAGGGCTCTGCATTCCCCTTAGACCTTGAGCTCTATGTATCCTTTACAATAAAGCTGTAGTCATGAATACATATACTACTTTCCCAAATTCTGTGAGTCTTTATGGCAAGTTGTCAACTGAGGGGGCTATGGGAACATCCAAATTTTAGCCAATCAGAAGTGTCAATGGCCTGTGGCTGGTATCTGAAGTAAATTTCTTCTTGGGGAGACTATACTGTTCCTGAACATTGGGCTTGTTGCCAAATGCACAGAGAAACCAATACTCTATGGCACTGACTTTTGAGAAAAGATTATTGCAAAATCAATCTCCAAGGAGACAAGAGCTAGCTCAAATCCCTCCCTCCAAACTTAAGTCTGGGCAAGTTTTAGGAAGTGGGGGTGGAGAATGAGAGAAGGCGAGAGGAATTCTACAAGAATTAATGAAGGAAATTTTGCACAAATGTAATAGTTAAGCATGGATATAACACATGTGTGTTCACTTTAAAGGAGGAGACTTTACATTTTAATATAAAGAAATTTGGCATTCCACCACATGAGTTTAGTCCTAGATCATGCTAATACCTTACGTACCACCTCTGTGAATTGGCTGCAACAGGCTTACCTGAGACCTCTTAACACTTTTATCAGGGAAGGATTTCTGTGGAATTGAGCTTCTAGTCAATGAGAGTTGCTTCAATGATCACTTGGCCATTTAGAAGGTAATAGGCTTGATTATGGAAAAGAACCTTATAACCTTATTGAATCTTTCTTTTGAAGAATTATTTTATTTAACTTATTTATTTATTAATTTTAATCTGACCAGAGAGGGACAGAGTGAGAGAGAGCAAGAGAGAGAGAAAGTGAGAATGCAAGCCGCCAGGTCTGGGATTCTAACCATGGTTGGCCATATGGGAGTCCAGTGTCCTTAACCACCTGCCAATACCACCTTGAATCCTGAAGACTCGGATTCTTTTCGACACATGCCCAACCTGTAAAATAACTTGAAACTGCCTGTGATAGCAATCTTTGGGGTGGGAAAGCTGGCTTAGACCTGGTCCTTATTTTGTTTGTAGTTTCAATATTTAGTTGTGGTTTCAACTTAAATCTGTTGAGTCTCCTACACTAACTCCATAGCATCAGAATTGCACTAGAATACACAACTGGGGTTTTTTTTTTCATCTCTCTATTAACTTTAATCACATTTTCAACATGCAGCCAAGAATGAAGCCTTGACAGTAAGCCATAAATTTACACAAGGGAGCATTGTCAATGTTCCACAGTTGCAATACTGAGATAATACAAGAGAGTTGGCTGTTTTCTTTCTTTTCTTTTTTTTTTTTTTTGTGCCTTATTTTTACTGAAGAGCAATTAAAAATTTGGAAAGATTTATCCATGCCTCAAATTTGCTTGCCATAAACCCCTTGGAATTATTGCATTTACTTTTGCTTGGCTTATGGCAAATTCAAAAAAGAAAAAAAACTTAGGCCTTCGACTAGCTTGCTAAGAATGGAGTGTTAAAGCTCACAGTGATGACAGGATTGGTGCATTTCACCATAATACACCTGCTCACGAGAACAGACGCTAATACTGAAAAGGTTTTACATCTGACGTGGGTCATCTGCCTGGTGGGAGCGCACTTCCGGGAGCTGGATCTTGAGATGGTTACAGAGGGACTCCTTGGCGGGTTTTGCTGATTACTCAGACAGTGGAAACATGTATAGACATTACTTATCTTATCAAGCTTACCCACAGCGAAACAGACACAAGAATGAGGTAAATACTATGGGTAAGAATTATGGTTCCTCGAAAGGCTAAGGTCAAAATGTATTTTCTGGTAAGTATGTTTTAAAAACTGAAAGTATTTCATGCTGGAAGGCCACCAAAATAACACGTGTGTCCTGTCATCCAGGGATGCACAGAGAACGTTGCCTTACTGCCAAACCTGCAGCCTTCCCCCTAGGCAATTCAAGGACGAACCCGGCCTAGAGAAGATGTTTTCATTCTCACCTCCCTTAACTGTGCTCTCTGCCCCAAGGACAGCCACTGTCTGTCTACACTGCTCTGGAATAACACTTTCTATGGTCTCCCAACAGCCAGGGAGGCTATGGCAGCCAACTGTTATATACAAGAACAAACTAATATTAACCCTGAATAAGAATAAATGCAATGATCTTTCCAAGAGGTCTATACTTACAGTTCTCTGAGCGAATCAGTGGGAAAGAGGACCAAATCTAGTTAACTAAGAGGAAATGTATCCGATTCCCCTGATTTCTCCCCATTCACATAACCTTTTGTAGGCACTTAAAACTGGAAAGATGTAGCACTCTTCTTCTGTTAAACCTTTCATCAGGACTCCAGCAGAAGTTTCCTTCTGGTACAAGAGTGCCACTGAAGATATTGCTAAGCTTGGAGCAGAGGCTGAATGGCTTGGTGGGAGTACAGGAGGATGAGGGTGTGGGGGAAGTCGAGGATTCCTCATTCGTTTGTCACTGCTGAGGCTCAACTTCTTAGAAGATTGACAACTTCACCAGGTCCTTCTCCATCTCGGCATACTGCTCTCTGAGCCTCTCCATGGCTTTTCTGTGCTCTTGGTCCACCTCAGCTCGTTTGTGGGGCTGTTCCTTCATAAAAGCCTCCCACTGGAGTATTTGGTGCTTCTCACTAGCTATTAAATAGTCATTAGGAATCTTTTTTCGTTCCTGCTCCCTCTGCTGGAGTCTACAGAGTCATTAGCTGCTTGAAATCTCAGGAGAACTTGGTTTCAAGTTGTCTTGCATCGTTTCTTTACATTTGGGAAGAGTATGTTCATTTGTTTCACAGATCATATTCTTCAAATTTTCAAGAACTCGCATTTCTCGAAGACCACGTTTCTTCCTTCATAAAAGCCTCCCACTGGAGTATTTGGTGCTTCTCACTAGCTATTAAATAGTCATTAGGAATCTTTTTTCGTTCCTGCTCCCTCTGCTGGAGTCTACAGAGTCATTAGCTGCTTGAAATCTCAGGAGAACTTGGTTTCAAGTTGTCTTGCATCGTTTCTTTACATTTGGGAAGAGTATGTTCATTTGTTTCACAGATCATATTCTTCAAATTTTCAAGAACTCGCATTTCTCGAAGACCACGTTTCTCTTCAAATTCTTTTACAAAATAACGAGTTTCACCCTGAATAATTGGTCTGTGATCCAAAAGCTTTGAATGAATTTCTCCAAGATCCTTGATAATGAGGTGCGCGGAGCTCGCGGTCTCCAGCGAGTCCCTCTTCTTGCCGCCGCCACCTGGGGCGGCCTCACAACCCACAGAGGTCTCTGTCCCTCCGCCACTCATCCCGCCCACAACTGGGTTTTTAACCAGAAAGCCCTCAGCAGTATTCCCCCTTGCCTTGTTTCCTTATTAAATTACAGGTTTGTCACTACAGCTTCTTGTGGCTGGAGTGCCTCAACCATTCAAAGAAGCCTCAGTGGACAGGACCCAAGACCAACCCCCATGGACTCTCCTGAGTCCTGCTGCACCTGGTCCAGGCGAATCATTCACACTTCCTTTGCCCCAACGAACCAACACTGCCACACTTTTTAGCCACCCCCACTTTCCCTCTACCTTTCCTGAGCAACAAAAAACCCCAATCTACTTGTCTTATGACTGCTGCATAACAAATTAGGGCCTCTGTGTAAGAAATTGGACCAGGTCACTGTGGAAGCTTCATTAGACCTGACGTGAAGGTAATGGAAACTACCTCCCACCCGTGGGAAGAGGTTCAGGCTCACAATATAACATTTCTTAAGCTGTCAGGTCCAGGATTCAAACCCCATGGTTGGCCATGTGGGATCTAGCTGCCTTAACTACTAGGCCATGGAGCTGGCCTTAAAAAAAAATTTTTTTTAAAGATAAGGAAACAAAAATAAGTAAAGGAGCCAAATCAGAACCATAGAGGATATCTACTGATTTTCCATTCTCACAAAATTCCTCATTTGATGAGAGAAATGAGCAGAAGCCTTGCTGTGATGGAAAAGTACTGCCTGGTGAAGATGTTTTGGTCATTTTTTTTTTTAATTAAACCTTTGGTAAATTTCTCAAAATACTCTTGTAGAAGGCATAAGTACTGTTTTGTGGCCCTCCAGAAAGTCAATACAAAAATGCCTTAAGTGGGATCAGCAGGTGGCATAGTGGTTGGAGAGCTGGTAGTCCATGGTTTGAGTCTTGGACCAGTGGATTGAAACTCATACCAGGAATGTGTGTGTGTGCCCCAAACCCTGAAAGGACTAGAAGAGAAGGGATTGTGGCATGGCCAGTCCCCCTAGGAGTTGATTCCTTGTGTTCAATCTCTCTGTCTCTCTCTGTGTCTCTGGTGAGTACACAAACCCTATAGCAAAAACCTCTCTAAAATTTTTTTTGAAAATAGATAAAACTGCCTTGAACGTCTCCAAAAACTGTTGCTCTTGACTGATCTGCTTTTGCCTTGACTGGATCAATTCCACCTCTTGATAGCCATTCCTTGATTGTTATTTTTCTTCAGGATCGTACTGGCCATGTAGCATCTCCTGTTATAATTATTCATAGAAGGGAGCCAGCAGGTGGCTTGGTGGTTAAGGGCACTGGACTCCCACATGGCCAACTGCAGTTTGAGTCCCAGACCTGGTAGCTTACTTTCTCACTTTCTCTCTTTCTCTCTCTGCCCCTTTCTGGTCAAATTAAAAATAATAATAAATAAATAAACAAATAAACAAATAAAGTTAAATAAAATAATTCTTTAAAACAGAAAACAAAATTTTTAAAAAAGAAAAAAATTCTTCAAAGAAATGTTTCAGAATCTTATCCTACTTATTAACATTTTCATTAAAAGTTCTGCTTTTGGGGGCCAGCAGGTGGCATGGTAGTTAAGGTATTGGACTCCCACATGGCTGACCACAGTTTGTCCTGAACCCGGTGGCTTGGAAAACACACTGGGCACATGTTTATGTATACCCAAAATCCCAGGAGAAGAGAGAAGAAGGGATTGCAGTGTAGCCATTCCGCCCCAATCTGGGGGGATGATTTCTCACTAAACCTCTCACTATCTCTCTCTGTTTCTCTGGCAAACACATTCACCTTATGGAAAAAAAAAATTTTAAAAAAAGAAAAGTTTTTGTCTGTAGCTCATCTGGTGTAACCGTTTTGGTCCTTATTCAGCCAATATTTGCTCAATTCTCATTTTCCTGTCAGAATTGTGTAAACTGAAGCAATTGAGATGTCTATGATATTGGCAATTGTTTCTACTGCTAATCATCAGTCCTCTTCGATTAGGGAATAACCCAGATTAACTCTGGGTTACAAATTGGTGTGAATGGTCTGCTGCTGTAGACATCATCGTCAACACTGTCTGGTTCCTTCTTTTATTGTTTTGGAGAGATTTTTGCTATAGGGTGCACTCACTGGAAAGACAGAGACAGAGAGATAGAAAGCAAGAAATCACTTGCCAGGGAGGATGGCCATGCTGCAGTCCCTTCTCTGCTGTCCTCTCAGGATGTGGATATGCACACACACATATGCCTGGTGTGAGTTTTAAACCTCTGGATCCAGGAAACGAACCACAGTTGACTACATGGGAGTTCAGCAATGTAACCATTATGCCATCTACTGGTCCTGTCCCTTCTTCAAAGGAGTTACCTATTTGCAAATTACTCATTTCTATTGGACACTGAACCCATAAACTTATGGTAATACATCAATTATTTCACTTCAAGCCAAGCTTTACCATAAATTTGGTGTTTGTTTTTGCTTCAATTTTAGCAAAATTAATATTGATAGGGTAACTTTCCTTTTTCGTCATTTATTTATTTATTATGCCTATTTTCATTTATTTATTTACTTTTTGGTTAAAAAATTTTCTTTGCATTTTGCAATCTGGCAAAGCTTTTCTCACCTTGCATCTTACACCCACCCTCCACCACCCACTTGCTACCAACCACTCTTT